>NC_079172.1:67268598-67298598 GCF_947568905.1 Ostrea edulis | reverse complement strand
GTATTTGGGGAGAGGTGCTATTGGGCTTTTGCAGGTTTTACTCAGAAGTTATCTCCCTTTGACAATAATTTCAACTATTCACTGCATACATCTTTTTCACATTTACATATGGCTCCATTATTTTTATGCATTGTTTTTAATTGTGATGCAGTAAAAAAAACTCACTATATATTAAATTATACTTTTGTTATTGTGCTGAAGTTGTGCAATTGAAGATGATACAGAGGAAAGTGGAACTATAAAGGGGGAGGGGTGAAAAATTACTCGTTTGTTTTACATCCTTATGAAAAGTTTTAACTTGCATTGAGATGTCACCAGCAGTAGGTAAAGTGATTATTTTCATTTTGGCATTCTGTGGCAGGGAGAGTTCTTTATTGTACTAACACCTGCTATAACATGAAATCTTGGATTTTGGGGTCTCTAAAGACCTGCAACTTCTAAATAAAAAGCTTTTGGCAAAGGAGCTGTCACTGCCTTTTTACGACAGCCAAAGTAAGACCAGACCTTCTCCATCACTAACTGAACACTTGAACCACTGAGCCACCATGGCTGGTGATGTCGTAATCGTTTTTAGTTCCTCTATTGTGGATTAAGGCAGGTGACTATGGCTGACGCATTAGGATTTTACAGAGACATGTAGTATATTGCATGATATTAAGTTTTATATTAACACACATTTGCATGTTTTATTATTACTTATCAAGATTGTATTAAATCATATCCCTGGTGTAGATCCTTACAAGTAACCCTTTAATTACTAATCAACAATTTTAGCTTTTTGTATTATTTTTTCTAGAAGAAGTGGACTTGGTGTATCTGTAATGTTGTAGTTTTGAATGAATGACTTGGGTTCATAAACATGGTAGTGAATGACGTCTTTGTTTTCATTCAAAGGTTTATTTGGAAAATAATTTATCAACACCTGTTTGACATACAAATTTTAACAGAAAAAGGTGAAATGAATTTTAAAACCCCCCATTTATTCTGCTATGGCTAGATACTAGAGAATTTACTGCACATACTCCATAGATAACTGCTTTCAGTGTTTTGAACCTGTTTTGAGGGGTTTTTTTTCCACGCAACAAATCACACTGACTATTCTAGATGTAGTGGATTTTAGAAATTCTTCCCAGTAGATTCCAGAGAGATAAATAGCGCTGAACGTTTGGCGTGGATTAAAAAGAAGGAGGGACTTTCAGAATCAAAATTGACCCCAACTTTTCATAAAAGATAAACATTACATCTTCGCCTATTTGCTACTTATTATCATTTTTTCAAGACACGTATTGTCAAATCTGAACGTAGATGTTTTATTTGGTATAAATTGGCATCATAATGTACTTAAAGTGAGGTGGTGGTGAAAGAAAAATCAGAAAAACTTGTATTTTTAAATTTGAAAATATATTGTGTTTTTTGTATGAATAACTCTGAAGTTGATTCATGACACACCTTCATATTACCAAACTGATATCTTGTCATAATGTTGAGTACCTTGATATCATTTTGATATCATGCTGTAATGTTGAGTACCTTGATATCATTTTGATATCGTGCTGTAATGTTGAGTATCTTGATATCATTTTGATATCGTGCTGTAATGTTGAGTATCTTGATATCATTTTGATATCATGCTGTAATGTTGAGTACGGTGATGTCATTTTGATATCATGCTGTAATGTTGAGTACGGTGATGTCATTTTGATATCATGCTGTAATGTTGAGTACCTTGATGTCATTTTGATATCATGCTGTAATGTTGAGTACCTTGATGTCATTTTGATATCATGCTGTAATGTTGAGTATCTTGATATCATTTTGATATCATGCTGTAATGTTGAGTACCTTGATGTCATTTTGATATCATGCTGTAATGTTGAGTACCTTGATGTCATTTTGATATCATGCTGTAATGTTGAGTACCTTGATGTCATTTTGATATCATGCTGTAATGTTGAGGTATCTTGATATCAGTTTGGTTCTCATTTCAGTTTTGGTGCAAATTTCATTCTTTCTTTTCTTAAATCAAATTATGCCAATTATGATGAATACCCCCAATATCAGTGACCCTGAGAAGTCGTTAACTGTGAGGTGAAATGTTAAATATCTGCTGATCTCTGAGGAACTCTAACACCTAATATTACTAGATATCTTCAGCTCACTAGAGGAACTCTTACACCGAATATTACTAGATTGGTGTACATGTATTTCTTGAGAATTCTGAACATGATCCCTAGACTACTAGAGCCTCAGACTTCTTTGTTTCAGTGTCTGGATGAAATAAAAGAGTCCACTAATAAGGTGATGTCTTTAGAACAAGTAGATGACCTTGCGCTACTTTTGAAAATAGACTGCAGGAAAAAGGATGAATACTTAAGAAAGTCCATCTATCTAAAACTCTGAACACTAGTAAAGTGTAAAACACGTTTTATTCTAAGGTTGATGAATTTCTAGATGAGGGTAAGTGACAAGCTGTAAAGTTGTAGCTACGTGTGGTAGTCAAGGAGAACCAATTATCTCGCAGTGTAACACCAATCAGTCATGACTCGTGAATCATGTGACTAGAAGTTGACTACATCTATGACAATGTGACAAACGAGACGCATGGTACTTTATTTCACTTAAGCAAATTGTATCAAAGTTAAACACATTTATAATGTTTAGTTGAAGAAAATTTATAACAAAAACTGAAGACAAGATTTTATTGTCCCAGAATCTTGAAGACAGATTTCAAGTTTTTCTCAAAATGTTGAAAATAGAACTTCATCTGTTACAGACCAGGCAATTTGTCCTTGTGTGCTCATCAATATTCAAAGTAAATATAATTACGAAGGAACTGAATTAATCGTCATGTTGATGTAGTCTCTCAGCTAGAACTCAATGATTTTAAATGTGCTCACATGATTTGCCATCTTGACAAATACATTATCATTAACTGGAAATATTAACACACATGTCTGATGTAGGCAAGAGAAACTGAAGAAATGCACACCTCGTTCATTTTAATGCCTTCCAACTGAAAACATGTACTTGGGGAGATGTGTGGTTTGGTCTATTGCTTTGTGTTGCTGTTTTAGGGTACGGTAATAAATTTGAAAATCAGAAAGTCAAGGTCAAAGCTACATGTCAAGGTCAGAATTATACTTCAAGGTCGGAGGCTTTGCTTCAATAGAATTTGTTTACTGTCAAAGGCATGATAATCTTTCACACACATTGTGTTGATTTTTTAATTGCCGTAAAAACATCTTGTGGATGCATTTATCAGGAGTTTCATGCAAGTTAAAGCCATGTCGATGATATTGTGCTTGAGATTAGGTTATGCGTTTGTATTTTATACAGTGTATCATTTCATCAGACTTTGTATACACTCTGTGTTTGTGTAAGGAATGGACCAAAATATCAGAAAATTACACACAAAGCACATTTGTGTTGATACCTAATCACTGTGATTGATAAATATGTTTTGTTGTACATGCACATTTCTTGTTTGATCAGGTGAAATGAAGAAAAAAAGTTTACTTCACCGATTACTAAATATTGAATTTGTTTTCTTTTTATGGAAGCAGTATGAATAGAATTTATTTTATATTTATAAAGGACGAGGATTTTGAAACGGCCCTGAAAGAGCATGGTCTCTACTAACGACAGGAAAACGGTAGAAGTTTACCTCACTTTTTCCTGCAGTCTTTGCATGATAGTGCTGTGCGTCATCCTGTTCTATAGTGCAGTACCGTGTGCTGTCGTGTTCAGACAAACTGTCTGTGAACAGTGTGTGTGTTCACTGCATTGGTCATGTCGTGCTCTGTGTAAAAGTCACACAAAAACCGAGAAACAAGTGTTCAACCAGTGCTAGAGAGCACGAACTGAGCCTGGTCACTGTAAGGTTTCCGTTGTTGTGTCGTAACACTAAAGTAATTCTATGCTCTCTGACAGAATGTCAGCATGTATCCTTCTTGCAATATCTTTTGGCATCGATCCCAAAATCAATTTGCCAGATTTCATTCATCCATTGAATATATATTTATTTTAAAAATCAGGCTTTTATCATCTGGAAAGTTTTCTAACGAGTCCTAGCTGTCTTGTCTTTAAGTCTGTACTTGATATGCTCTTTATTTCCCGTACTAACCCACATGCTTGATCTATTTTCTTTTATTTGTATATTGTCAATGTGTCTGTCGTGTCTCGAACTTCATTACAGTAAAACACGGGTTATAGTGAAGTGCCAGGAACAACCTGCTTTATACTGGACATAATTCGTTAAATTCATGCAGTCATTGATTCATTATTTTCATCTATGTGGGGAATAAAAATCACTTGGCTCTAACCAGTGATTCACTGTAAGTGTCTTCATTATAACCATGTCGTACTGTACTGCAAGTAATCAACATGTTATCTTTCTTCTGATACAATGTCTAGAAAAAGTCTTCTGACATTACCCCCATGTGCAAAACTTAAAACGATTTTTTATGTTCCCCAGATCTTGGGCATATCGTTTTTGGTCTACCTTTTTGCAACTTTAAACTTGGTCTGAACTTTGATCTATACCGTAGACAGAGTAGTGACTCTGATCTCGATGAGGGTGAAGGTTAAAGGTGAATATATAAAGGTCAGGTTGCCAGACTTAACCATGGTTTGGAGGTTATGTCTCATTAACAATATTATTACATGACTAAGTGAACAGAAAGTGAAAATAAATGAATAGAGGGATTAAGACAGAAAAACGATAAATTGTCAGAAATAATATGCTATAATCTAAGGACTGATGCTTTTGTTGTAGATCTTAACTTGGCATCAGTATACTCGATGAGACGAGTAACTCGAGATTAACACGATATGTGTATAGACAAACTCGGCATCAGTGTACTCGATGAGACGAGTAACTTGAGATTAACACGATATGTGTATAGACAAACTCGGCATCAGTGTACTCACTGAGACGAGTAACTCGAGATTAACACGCTATGTGTATAGACAAACTCAGCGTCAGTATACTCGATGAGACGAGTAACTCGAGATTAACACGATATGTGTATAGACAAACTCGGCATCAGTAAACTCAATGAGACAAGTAACTCGAGATTAACACGCTATGTGTATAGACAAACTCGGCATCAGTGTACTCAATGCATAGGCAAGTTTTGAAATCATGCTCTTTCAAATGACAATTAGATTTTCAAAAAATTTGATAAGAATATTGGCAAATGAAATGTTAACTTTTTTTTTTTTGGAAACACCCTGTACATACTTTTCACAGCTTTATTTTTAGTACAGTTTAAATTTTGCTATTTTAACTGAAGACCCAGACTGTGAAATTAAAACTACTGTGAATATAACATAGTCGTAACATTTACATTGATGGACATAAAATGGTGTATATAAAATGTGTAAACTGTAAAATTAACTAGGAATTTAATGTGCTATATGATAGCTGCTTATCACATCAAGATAATACTTATTTGTGTATTACATAGCCACATATCGTGTTGTATAATGGATCATTATATTTTAATAGTACAATATATCTGCCCCAATAACATAGTTATCCATGCATACCCTTGAGTTAAGAATACCAGGTATATTACAATGGTAACAGATTTACGATCGAGCTATTAGAAAAAAGTAAACGCGATACACGTCCTAACTGAGTATTAACACATAAATAGTGTAGTCGTGATATGAATTTGTTACATTAATTTTACACTTGTTAATTCATTCACAGATTGAAATTAACATACTTCATCATATCCTAAGTGTTTCTCAGTACTGAAGCAAGCCGTGATTACATCCTGGTATTTCTAATTACATCCTGGTATCCCTAGTTTGTGATGTGGAACACATGTCAGTATTCAATATACAATGTAGATAATTTATCATATGATATTTTATCATATGCCATCATGTAATGTGATGACAATATTATTTATTATATGATTGAATAATTCGTAGCTCTCTAATTGGCTGAGATCCAACAATGTAGAAATCATACTACATTATGTTTACCTGCACGTGACCTTCCAGGTGAATATAAGGAATTATTTTTTCCACATAGGACCAAAAATAGGTCGGGAACTTCCAATTTGACACGATTGATTATACTTATTTTTGCTGTCCAATGAAATTCCGCGTTCTCACTGGGTTTGACTAAGATTTCAGTAGACATATTAAACACTAGAAAAATGGCGAGGTTTGTTTTTTAATCATTTAATGAAACAATTATTGCTGTTTTTGAGGTCAATACGATGATTTAGCCACCTTCGAAGTACAATATTCACCGAGCCCTTCGAGGTCGGTGAATATTGTACTCCTCAGGTGTCTAAATCATCGTATTGACCTCAAAAACAGCAATAATTGTATAAAATCTTATGTATGTCTTAATTTTGCCAATGTTACGAAATAATGTTATTATAGTATTGTAAATTTTAGTCCGCCCTTTGCCATTATAATGTGATCTGGGATTATAAATCTGATGTCCGTTGTCTGCCTTTTGCCAACATAACATAATGTGATTACAGTATGATAAATCTGATATCCGCCTTTTGCCATCATAATGTAATGTTATTATAGATCTGATGTCTGTTGTCTGCCTTTTGCCAACATAACATAATGTGATTACAGTATGATAAATCTGATATCCGCCTTTTCCCATCATAATGTAATGTTATTATAGATCTGATGTCCGCCTTTTGCCATCATAACATAATGTGATTACAGTATGATAAATCTGATGTCTGCCTTTTGTCCTCAGGAAGAGACTCCTCAGGGATTCTTTGAGGACCATGGTCTCGGTTGATTGGGCAGCTGCATGAGCATGACATGGTAGACAGTGGAGATGGAGATATTAACGGTCACGGACAATTTACTAACAAATCACCTGCTTGTGGTTTACCTGTATTTATCATTATGAACCTTACCTTTACCTGTGTCTGAACATCAGCGTTGCTAGCTTTATATGTTACAGTGGATTTATAATAGAACTGGATTTATAAACTTGAATTATATTTGATGCGTCAAACTGGAGTCATAGATCTAGATGATAACGTTTATTGAGATTTATAACGAAATTGCTGGGTTAGTACCATAAAATAGAATGTGAATATTAAATGTCATAATCATGGGTAAAAATTGAAGTGCTAGTTTAATTGTTTTTGTTTTTTTCATGGAGTGATAAACTATGTACTGAGTATACTGTTTGTGTGCTTATTTTAGTGAATTTCAGATTTAGCACAATAGGAGCGCTATTTGACGTTATCATGATTTAGTATTCCTGTCACGGAGGATAACGAATTAATGGAGAATTTCACATTTAGCATGTTTATATCAAATGTAAATCGGCACTCCTTCTCTAGCACCAACTGCACTGAAAACATGAAATGCACTGACAACATGAAATGCACTGACAACATGAATTCTCTTGAAATAAGTACACAGACAGTGCACTGAAATTCGAGATTTTGATGTAAAATATTGATGTATAATTATACTATAGGAGAAATAATTGTTGTTTCTTGTAATTGTTTTTTTATTCAGAGAGTGGTGAGAATTGTTTGGGTAAAGCTTGATGTATTGAACTTAGTACATCTAGTGTATACAAGTACTGTAAATTTCGAATGCCTGTATACGTGTTCTGATTGTGTTATTTATAGTTTGACACGTTTATAATTATCACTAAAATATGGAATTTATTTACACGATGAAACATTGATAGCAGTATTTGATGACTGCTAGCTTTTAAATTGACCTGCAGTATTGTGCAAAATGTACCATTACGCTTCATTTCACTACAATAAATATACCAACATTTTGTCGTTAAAAGCAGTGAAAAAATTTAGTATGAAGTACTAATACTGGTGTATTTGGGTCATCTACAGAGGAAGATTGAGAAAGGAATCACAAAGCTTGTGTCAAACGTAATGTCAAAATAGCATATTGTCCTAGTGTGTGTCGTTACTGTGAATTTTATTTTCACAGAAAATTTGGTAATTAATTTGATGATTGATGGTGTACTTGCATTAGATAGGCATTTAATGAGAATAAATTGTGAGAATAAGGATTGGTGTTCACTATTCACTACACACGGCACCTACCAAATTAATCTGTGGATATTCATGGCTTTGTGACACAACTTCACATCAAATTTAGCTGCTGAATCTCTATGGATGAAAGAACTTTACCAGGTCGACTCACGTGACTGTCACAGGTCGGTCAGCCTAAAGAATCGTTGCTAAGAATGGGTCATGGTTTTTCTTTATTATCTACAACTATAGTGTAAATTTCTTGACAAATTCTAACTTACAGCAGATATAACATGCAGGGAGAAGTTTTAGTTTACTGAGTCTCTGAATGCCATATTTAAGTCTGCATTAGTCACAATAGGTGGATACAGGTGCTGGTAAGTGTTCACGAGTTTTGGGGAAGTGCAAAAAGTGAAAGAAAAGAAATGGAGTTACGAGAAATGGTGAGTCTATAGCTAGTGCTGTGCGTGACCCAAGCCTGACGGAGAATAAAATCAGACAGACCATGTCCCAAGTCTGGCGGAGAGTAAAACCAGATGGACCATGTCCTGAGGTCGTCATTCGTTCTCGCCCTTGTACTGCATTTTCTATAAATACTACCTTTTGTTGGAGTTAGTTTTTGTCAAAGTGTGATTTTATGATTTATGCATGCCAGAAGTTTGATTTCTACAGTCTAAAATGTGGTTTCCATACAGCATATTTATGTAAAATAGGACAAGTTTCAGTTTTATAATTTTGTTTTTGCAGGAGTCGGAGGAACCTAAGAGTTTACTGGAGGAGATGGGATTTGTGTCTGGTACCTAGGGGCGCATGCAGACTCCTGACTAACCAGTGATGATGTAAACATTGTGATTCTATTGTACGGAGGATGTGAAGCCATATCATTTACACTCAGATTGTGACTCGGACAAACATTACCTTTTGTAATTTTTATCATCAGTACTTTCAGTACTTTGATTAAATATTGCACGTGCTTGATTATAAGAAATGTTTAGTTTGGGTTATTGTTGTAAAACATTTTGATAACACCATTACTGTACGATTATTAAGTTTTGTACATGTATTAATGATATTGACCAATGTATTTATGCAATTGTTACTGGTTGAATTTATATACAAATTTTAAACTTGAATAATAAATTGTTTAATTCATTGGGACTATTATATAGTGTTGGAAAGAGAAGTCAGGTGGAAATGTATAATATGCAATTCCTGAGTAACCCAATGGTTGTTTCGGACAAGGGGGATATAAATTATAAATTGCAGGACTCCTTGGGCTGGTAAAAAATTTACCAATTTTCAAAAATCTTTTCTACAACCGCACGTGCAAGAAAATTAAACTATATAGGCATTAATTAAGTGATGTAGAGCAGGAAGGCCTGTACCAAACTTGTAAATATCATGATCCTTGGGTAGGGGTTCTGACCCCAAGGTGGGGCCAAATTTGGTATATAAGTGTTTATGTGTAAAAGAAACAACACCTTCTTTAGTGCTATTAGTACTAAATTCAAACTAAATGGGTATTTTGAAAGAGCAGGTAGTCCTTTACAAAACTTGTAAATTTGATGAACCCAGGGGTAGGGGTTTTGTTATCAGGGTGGAGTCAAACTAGTCAGTTATTTGATGTGTGAGCAATATAATTTTTTAACTTCTTGATAATTAACCATTCCAATTCTTTTCAAATTTGGTATGTTCAAGCATCTTTGGGACAATGGGGACATTCCTGCAAGCCCCGGGCAAAAATTGGCCAATTTTCAAAAATCTCTATGCTTGCATTAGCATAGTGATGGCATGAAGGCCATCTCCTGAAAATGTAACTTTCAGGATCCCAAGGGTAGAGGTTTTGACTTCAGGGTGGGGCCAGACTTCGTATATATATAAGTGTATATGTGAAAAACATAATTCAAATGATATCTGCTTTAATGCTATTGATATATTAAATTGAAACTAAATTAGTAGGTGAGTCCTTTACCAAATTGTAAGTTTCATTATCCTAGTGGGTAAGGGTTTGGTTTTGGGTTCAAGGTGGTGCCAAAGTTATTATATTGATTTGAAGGACTTCTTTAAGGTTGCTGATACAAAGTATAAAATCTAAATGCTTACAGTGTATTTAGGAATAGCAGAAAAGAATATTTTTTAATATAAATGGTGAATTTCGCAACCCTGTCCAAATTGGTCATGTCGTTTAATGTTAATACATAGGACCTGTATGTTATATTATGTAAAGCCTTTCATCAGTGTAAACACTTTTGAGGACATTGAAGGTTTAAGAACAAATCTTGTTTTATACTGTTGCAGAATATTAGAATTTAGCTTTTATAGAATTTTTTTTTCTTTCTAGATTCCATTGCCCTTGAGATTATTGATACTTTTAACTAGTACTCAGGTGACCGATGGGGCCTGTTGGGCCTTGCACTTTGTAAAATGCATTGCACTTTGTAAAATGCAATAGATGATTGTGGGCAATGAGTTTTTATCAGATAGAATTGATGTATTTAAATTGAGAGGAGTTTTAACTGTTGATCATTAATATAAAAGTAATTGGAAATGGATTTTATACCATTTACTTAAAAGACAATTAAATTTTCAGAGAAAAATATTTTAAAGGGACAATTGGACACAATCTGAACTGAAAATTTTCAAATTATATTTTTCCATTTCTAATGTTTAGAATGCTTAACTAATAAGGTAATAAAATGACTGGAGAACATTTGTCATTCAGTATAAACCAATCGTCTGCATTTCGAGACCGATACACATGTAAACATGGCGATGCACAGACAAGTTTTTCTTGAACTGTATTCAAGCAGTTGATATCCGTTGATGTCAAACTAAATACTTGAAATATTTTTTTTCAAAATAAATGTAGAATACTCCTACATGTTTCTCACCTTTTTCCTCAGCAAAAAACAATGTAGGTCATTTCGGAAACTGCCATGACGTCAGTGACCTAATTCATAGCTATAACGATAGGCTGTATATTTCTGAGCCGTAGTAGAAAAGAAATAAAGTTCATGTTTTCGTGCATGTAGCAATTAGATAACCCCCTTGCTCTCGAAATGTTGCTTTGAAATATAAAAGCCTCCTGCAGCTTTTATATCTCAAAACATTATTTCGAGAGCAAGGAGGTTATCCTGCATTCATACACAACAACACGATAAAGTATTATGACTACTCCATTAAAGGATATCATTGATAATAGGATTGATTGATTGTTTTGCTGTTTTCCGCCACACTCAACAATTTTTCAGTTATCTGGTGGTGCCCAGTTTTTTATTGGTGGAAGAGAGAACCCAGATACAATGTACCTGGGAAGAGACCACCGACCTTTCCGAAAGTAAACTGGGAAACTTTCTCATTTACCGGTGCGAGCGGGATTCGAACCCGTGCCAACCAGAGGTGAGAGGCCGTGTGATTTTGAGCACGATGCTCTAATCACTTGGCCACGGAGGCCCCTTTATTGAAAATAAGATCTATAATGAAGGATATATGGTTGATAATGGGATAAAGGATATATGGTTGATGGGATCTAGGATAAAGGATATGATTGATATGGGATCTAGGATATCATTGTTGATGGGATTTAGGATAAAGGGTTGATAATGGGATGTAGGATAAAGGATATGATTGATAATGGGATCAAGGATATAGGGTTGATAATGGGATTGAGGATAAAGGATATTGATAATGGGATCTAGGATATTACGAGGGTTGATCGGATCTATGATAAAGGATATGGTTGATAATGGGATCAAGGATATATGATTGATAATGGTATAAAGGATATATGGTTGATGGAATCTATGATAAAGGATATGATTGTTGATGGGATTTAGGATAAAGGGTTGATAATGGGATGTAGGATAAAGGATATGATTGATAATGGGATCAAGGATATAGGGTTGATAATGGGATTGAGGACAAAGGATATTGATAATGCGATCTAGGATAAAGGATATTATGGGGGTTGATGGGATCTAGGATAAAGAATGCAGGGTTAATAATGGAATTTAGGATAAAGGATATGATTGATAATGGGATCGAGGATATGGGGTGGTTGAGGGATCTAGGATAAAGGATATCATTGATAATGGGATTTAGGATTGATTGAATATTGTTTAACATCCTGCTCGAGAATTTTTCACTCAAATGGAGACATCACCATTGCTGGTGAAGGGATGCAAAATTTAGGCCTATTTTTGCGCATACGGCCTTTGAGCAGGGAGGGATCTTTATCGTACCACACCTGCTGTGACACGGGACTTCGGTTTTTGTGGTCTCATCCGAAGGATCGCCCCATTTAGTCGCCTTTTACGATAAGTAAGGAGTAAGGGGTACTGAGGACATTCTAACCCGGATCCTCATGGGACGGGAGTTAGTACAAAGGATATAGGGTTGATAATGGGATCAAGGATATAGGATTGATAATGGGATCAAGGATATAGGATTTATAATGGGATCAAGGATATAGGATTGATAATAGGACCTAGGATAAAGGATATCATTGATAATGGGATCAACGATAAAGGATTTGGTTGACAATGGGATCTATGATAAAGGGTTTGGGCTTTTTATATATACATGTATATATGTATTTTAGACTGCTGGGGATCATGATTTGAGGTAACTTGAATCTACTCTAGGCCAGGAAGCTTTCATGTAAATTTCCACTTTTCTGACCCAGTGGTTCTTGAAAATTTTTCCCAATATATCTAAATATGATACTTTGATCCCCAACTGTGGCCTCACCCTACTCCTGGGGACCATAATTTCTACTCAATATCAAGAAGCTTTCATGATTATCTCTCCTTTGAAGGGGCATGACCCTTCATTTGATTAGACTTGAATCCCCTTCAAACAAGGATGATTTGTACCAAGTTTGATTGAAATTGGCCCAGTGATTTTGGAAAAAATTAAAATGTGAAAAGTTTACCGTTACACGGATGACGGACAAAAGGTGATCAGAAAACCTCACTTGAGCTTTCAGCTCTGGTGAGCTAAAACATGACAAAAACAATGTCTCACCCAGAAGGAGAGTATAATTCATGCAAATACATGGCAGTTACTCCGGTGAGCAATCTTACATGGCTTTATCTTAAATCAGTCACCCAAGCATCAAATGACAAGAGTTGCAGGTCACATTTTTTTCAAAATTCTCATCAACTTGTAATTTGTGCCTAGCAAGATCGAACTTCTAAAATTATAATCAGTGACCCTGGCCAAATACTTCAATTTAAAGTAATAAGGAATCAATGTGTCGAGTATATTTCCGACGCTTCTAGCGTCTCAGATCACTGTCTTACCCCGAACTGTTTTTATAATGCTTGCACTATTTATTTGTTAGAGTCTGGGCCTGGAAATAAACTTTACAGAAGTAAATCTATTTTCACTATATTGAACCTTAAAAGCCCCACTCGAGCATAAAACACTTCCACGACTTTAACAGTCACTACCAGTATTGGTGAAAAGGTTCATCTAATTATTATAGGTGGTATGCTTGTTTTTGTTGCCTGGTTTAATTGCTACTATACACCAAACTAAAAAGCGGCCCAGTAGAATCTGAGAAGATGAAAATATTAATGCACAGCACTAGACAAAATAACAAGAGTACCCCAAATGGTATGATGCACCCATCAGACTGATGACAAAATTTCAGTGACGTATCTGTATATCCATAACGAGAACAAGTATAGGAAACTATCAGACCTACTTTTAGCCTATAAAAGTAGGTCATGGTGCACACATTTAGCTGAAATGCATATTGAATCTGTATTTCTCGGAGAGGAAGGTTGTGACTACAATTCAGGTTAATACCTGTATCCATAACCAAAAAAAATCTGGAAAACTGTTTGACCTAATTTTAGTCCTAAAGTAATAGGTCACGGTGCACCAATCCAGCTGAAATGTAAACTCACTCTTGTGCATCTTGAGGGAGAAATTGTGACCAAATTTTAACACTGCACATGCATCTATTACTGAAAAGTCTCCAAAACATGACCTTGGACAGACACATAGACGAACGGACAGACAGCGCCATGACATAATACATCCCATCTGACGGCGAGCGTATAAAAATGATAGCAATCACTCACTTTAAAGGATACTCTATAATAACCTAAAAATTCCAAGGAAGAAGATAATTTGATTTTCATATTTTATGTTTGGTATCTAACAACAGAAGTAGTACAAGCAGATTCAACAGGTGCACTTAAATCTTTAAATAAAATTCAATGCGTGCGACGAAATTTGATTACAATACACAGTTACAATAAATTGTTGTGACATAATTAAACTTGCACAAATACAATAATTGTGTTACATGTATCATTAGATAATAGCACAAGTATACTTTAAAATCGTTTGAATTCATAGGGTCAGATTTTCGAGGATTCTCGAGATAGTATTGGTGCCATTGGGATGTCGATTTCCGTGTCTATTTACTGTCCATTTATAAAGAGTGTATTTTGTTGTGATTTTGAATTTATGACATGGCTCTAAAGTCTTCAAAAACCTGAGTCCCCACGGAATGTAATGATTCTACAGCAAAAAGCGGCAAAAAGCAGACAACTACTGAACTAGTCCTAACAAAATCTCACGAAAAACAAAACATGGAGCACGTATAACGAGACTACACAGGTAGTATGCGAACCTTTCCTAAAATTTTGATGTATGTAAATTTCAAACTTTAACCTTAACAGACTTGATTTAGAAATAGTTGAACTTCGGTATTTCGAACATTCATACCTCGAATACCATTGATAGATATCTAACATACCACAGATAATACATCAAAGTCAGTTGGAAGTCCCAACTACATTTTCTTTATGTATTCTAACCTCAATATCTCAAACCCATAAAACTAAAACTAAAGGTAACTAAGATAAAAATAAAACTAATACTAAAGTTAATTACGGTATCTTATAACAATACACAATAAAACTACAGGTACATATTTATGGATCTGAGATTGCACTTCTTGTCATCATGCTCAAAATAAAACTACAGGTACATATTTATGTATCTGAGATTGCACTTCTTGTCATCATGCTCAAAATAAAATGGTTATTACAGTGAACTTCATTTACAACGTACTGCTGGGGACCTGAGAAATAATTCGTTTACATATCTGTCATTCACTGTGGTTCTACATCTTAAAATACACGTGAATGCCCTTCATTAATAATGCTCTATGCTTAGTTCACTTGAATCCCCTTCATTAACGATGCTCTATGCTTAGTTCACTTGAATCCCCTTTATTAACGATGCTCTATGCTACCGGAACAGTAAAATTAGTACAGAATATGAGGATATAAGAACACAGACTGCGACAGCAGAATCCAATAAGCCTGTAATTAGATGAGGTGGAGAGTTCTTCATCTTGTACACTTAGTCACTTCCAGATACTGCAGGCACAGCTATCGCTCATTATAGCTTCAAAAATAGTAGTCTCCGTACTAACTTCCTTGTTCCATTCAGAGGAGAATTTCAGTACTTAAAAAGAGAATTTCAGTACTTAAAAGAGAATTTCAGTACTTAAAAGTAGTTGAGAATAAAAGATGAAATTCTGTACTTGCTCTAAACAAGCGCAATTCTTTCTACAGTGGAAGATTCAGACCCCTCATCAAAAGAATAGTGAAATTAAACAACAAAGTTTTGCGCATTTTAGGCAATTTCAGTTATAATTCTAGTAAGACCTCGCATGGGAAAAAACTCCCCCAAATAAATTTAAATGCTTCAAACACATATTATTCTAAATACATTCAGTACAGATTTTGTATCATAAATGTATTGTATATCTGATATAATTATATATATATGAAATAAAGTATATGCATGTGTATATATCGATCTCTATATATAAAATACCGGTATTTCTCTTTTATAAATGTATTAAAGCACACTAACGACATAAAAAGTGGAGTGGAAAAAATAGCAAAAAATATACATCATGTGTTTAAGCACTATATATCTAAATATTAAACACATGAATAATACACATCATAAAGTATATAAAAAAACAGCCAATCAAAAACCTGGAGATTCATCCCCATAGTACAATTATATGAATTAAAACCGTTACACAATACCTATAAATAGACAGTACTGTGAATTATGTGTACCTCAAATGACGTACGAGACAGATTAACTATAATAACGTGTTACTGTGACAAATTAAAATTAAAATTTGTGTCCCTGTGTTTATAAACCTCTAAAAAAAAAAAATAAAGAAAATAAAACATGTCAGATGAAAGATTGAGTCAATAAGTTACACATTTAAATAATTATACACAAAACATGATAATACAATTGTCAGACTTTAAAGAGAAATGAAATCTAATAATAAGCAATAAAATTTACATTTGGACCACAAACACTACATGTGAAAACCAAACCTGATCTTTTTACACCCATCACTTCAACATTTGTATGCCCAGCACTTCTATATTTGTACATCAGCACTTCAACATTTGTGCACCAGCACTTCAACATTTGTATGCCCAGCACTTCTATATTTGTACATCAGCACTTCAACATTTGTGCACCAGCACTTCAACATTTGTACACCAGCACTTCCAACATTTGTACATCAGCACTTCAACATTTGTGCACCAGCACTTCAACATTTGTACACCAGCACTTCAACATTTGTACATTAGCACTTCAAAATTTGTGCACCAGCACTTCAACATTTGTACACCAGCACTTCAACATTTGTACACTCAGCACTTCAACATTTGTACACTCAGCACTTCAAAATTTGTGCACCAGCACTTCAACATTTGTACATTAGCACTTCCAACATTTGTACATCAGCACTTCAACATTTCTACATCAGCACTTCAACATTTGTACATTAGCACTTCCAACATTTGTACATCAGCACTTCAACATTTGTACATCAGCACTTCAACATTTGTACACCAGCACTTCAACATTTGTACATTAGCACTTCAAAATTTGTGCACCAGCACTTCAACATTTGTACACCAGCACTTCCAACATTTGTACATCAGCACTTCAACATTTGTACACTCAGCACTTCAACATTTGTGCAGCAGCACTTCAACATTTGTACATCAGCACTTCAACATTTGTGCACCAGCACTTCCAACATTTGTACATCAGCAATTCAACATTTGTGCACCAGCACTTCAACATTTGAATGCCAACACTTCAACATTTGTACATTCAGCAATTCAATATCACACTTCAACATTTGTACACCCAGTACTCAAACATTTGTACACCCAGCACTCAAACATTTGTACACCCAGTACTCAAACATTTGTACACCCAGCACTCAAACATTTGTACACCCAGCACTCAAATATTTGTACACCAGCACTCAAACATTTTTACACCAGCACTTTAACATTTGTACACCCAGCACTCAAACATTTGTACATCCAGCACTCAAACATTTGTACACCCAGCACTCAAATATTTGTACACCCAGCACTCAAACATTTGTACATCCAGCACTCAAACATTTGTACACCCAGCACTCAAATATTTGTACACCCAGCACTCAAACATTTTTACACCAGCACTTTAACATTAATATTTGTACACCCAGCACTCAAACATTTGTACATTCAGCATTTTAATATCCATACATTCAGCACTTCAATATCACACTTCAACATGTAGTGAAGGGAAAGCTAACATATGATACCAAGCAATTCTAGGCAAGCTAACAATAAATAATCACAACACATGGACTTTATAATTGATAAACATTTAAAGCTAGTGAAAATGAGAGAGTTAATTAAAATAAAACTTTGATATCTGCATTGCTACTGTTAAGCTGTAAACATGGTAACGGAAAAGATTGTATGCGAGTTTTCTGTATCACGAAGCCTCCTTCTGGACGAGTGTAAGCGAGTTCATTAATCATGAAGCCTCCTTCTGGATGAGTGTAAGCGAGTTTATTAATTATGAAGCCTACTTCTGGGCGATAGTTTACAAGCGAGTTTATTAATCCGAAGCCTCCTTCTGAATTTGAACCTCCATGTTTTCGGCCTGTTTTGTCGACCTTTCCTCGAACCGTTTAACTAGGGGGTACAGAAACAGCAGCACTCCTGCTGCAATCATACAGATGCTGTTGATGATGTTTAAGGCCGTGAAGGAATCTGTCACATCTCGTATTTTGCCTGTTAATTAAAATAATCAGATAATCGAATCAGTTCTACCACCCTTACCATCCATGATAAAGTACACCACCACAGATAATATATTGTAAGACATGATAAAGTACACCACCACAGAAAATATATTGTAAGACTTGTATGCAAAGAACGTGTTATAATAACTGATTATAACAATATTGATGTATTTACGATTAACTACTTACTGTAATATTTCTTGTTTGTATTAATTCACTTAGGCCAGTAGTTGACTGCTTTGTGAACAAACATTTCTAAAATTCTGTTTCATTACTAATACCAAATATTTAATTGTACGCATAGTCATATTTTAGGATGTGTCCACAAGGTCGGGTGAGTATTGTTCATTTTATTATTACGACTCTTACCTTTCTCAAATGTTTTTCGCGCAATATCAACTTTGACGTTTATAATACTTACTGTGACGTCATAGCACTTTCGTGTATGTAGTCGTGCGTTACGTTGCTATGAGAGATATACACGACTGAAGAAGACCGGTAACACGGTCGAAATATTTCAACAAAGTGTTTAGAGTTTTTTCTGTATTTTACTTCCAAAAAAGAGACTTATATATATATATATATATACACACACACACACACACACACACACATGACTGGTCCCTATAGACAAAATGAAATATCGCACCCTAACCACTCGGTTAACATGACTCATGGTCCCTTTAGACAAATTGAAATATTACACCCTAAACTACTAGTTTAACCCGACTGTGTAGATGTTTTTTAACAAATAATGTAAATAATGTAAAATGATTTGGATTCTCTATGATAGTAACCTATAGTGGTGATCAGTCATTGTCTGAGTCATTAGTGAGTACAACATACCTTCTAATGGTTGTCAGTCATTGTCCGAGTCATTAGTGAGTACAACATACTTTCTAATGGTTGTCAGTCATTGTCTGAGTCATTAGTGAGTACAACATACCTTCTAATGGTTGTCAGTCATTGTCTGAGTACAACATACCTTCTAATAGTTGTCAGTCATTGTCTGAGTACAACATACCTTCTAATAGTTGTCAGTCATTGTCCGAGTCATTAGTGAGTACAACATACCTTCTAATAGTTGTCTGTCATTGTCTGAGTACAACATACCTTCTAATAGTTGTCAGTCATTGTCCGAGTCATTAGTGAGTACAACATACTTTCTAATGGTTGTCAGTCATTGTCCGAGTCATTAGTGAGTACAACATACCTTCTAATAGTTGTCAGTCATTGTCTGAGTACAACATGGTTGCCAGTCATTGTCTGAGTACAGCATACCTTCTACTGGTTGTCCAATTGCTGCCCCAAGTCCCTGAATTAACAGCACCACACCCAGGACCTTGGGCAACATCTGAAGTCCAACCATGTCGATCAAGACGATGGTGTTAATAGCCACAAAGCAACCTCCAAAAAAGCCATACAGAGCAGCATGGATGCTCATCCACCAATACACTTGACCGGCAATCTCAAACATCATGATGTTAACCCCACACAGTATCGAACAGGTGGCCAGAATTTTGTATCGTTTGATGATTGTTAGATCTCCTACAAATCCCACTAAGATCCTCCCCAATAGATCCCCTGCTCCCGTGTAGGAAACCAGTGCAGCGTTTTCGTATTTAGTGATTCCACGCGACTTGGCATCCAATGGTAAAAATAAAATGAAATTGAAATATCCTACGAACACCAAGAAACTGAAGAGAGTGAAGAACAGCACCACTGGCAATTTGAGAACACTAAACTGGAATAAAGCTGGGAATGTTATTTTTCTTCCACACATGTGAAAAGTCCAAACAGGTCTTTTTGGGATGTCCTTTGGTTTTGCGACTTTATTTGCAGTATCTTCCCCCTTCTCATTTTCAGACAGGAGCCTCTTTTCCACGTCATCCCCAGCCCCTATTTCACCTGCCACATCGACCCCTTCCTTAGTCTGAATTTCTACTGGCTCGAACTGCTTTACATCATTTTCAATGGCCTCAGGTTTCTCCCTGGCGATCGGAACTTGCTCTGGATCAGATGAACTCTTTTCAGCATAGAATGAGAGGGGCCGAAATAGAGCTCCACAAATACAACCATTGAGATATATGGCGGCCACAATCAGAATGGCACCTGAGAGAGAATAATTCTCTAGGAAAGCCTCCAGAAGGATAGGCATGATAAATGTCCCCACACTGGCACCAGTTAGGGCTAGACCTGTCGCCACGGAGCGCCATTTGGAAAAGTACATTCCAATCATCACCAATCCATTACCAAAGAAACAGGCATTAGCCAAACCTAAACAACAAAGAAACAGGTATTGATTTAGCCAAACCTAAACAATACAGAAACAGGTATTATTTAAACCTAAACGATACAGAAACAGGTATTAGTTAAACCTAAACGACAAAGAAACAGGTATTAGTTAAACCTAAATGATACAGAAACAGGCATTAGCCAAACCTAAACGACAAAGAAACAGGTATTAGTTAAACCTAAACAAGATGTACTGTGAGCAATGCTCACTAAGAATACACCCCGCTTACCCCAATCTCCCAAAGGGTGTCGTTAATAGGTATAAATTACCTCTTTCCTGAGTGTAAAAATATGGTATGCCTTTGTAGAAGAAAATGGAAGATATAGTCCGAACACAAATCCATGGCATAAACCTATAATTTTGACCTTGAGATCAAAGGTCAAGGTCATAAAGGGGTCATGAATGTACATGACACATAGTCTCATGGTGATACACCCATGTCTTATGGTATGACTATGTCAAAACCCTATAATCAATTTTGACCTTGAGGTTAAAGTTCAAGGTCATATAGAGGTCATGAAGGTACTTGACACATCATCTCATGGTGATACACTCATGTGTCAAATATGGTATGCCTATGTCAAAGAACAAAGAAGTCATGGCCCTGACATGAATCCATTGTAAAAACGTTTAATTTTGACCTTGAGGTCAAGGTCATATGGAGGTCATGAAGGTACTTGACACATCGTCTCATGGTGATACACTCATGTGTCAAATATGGTATGCCTATGTCAAAGAACAAAGAAGTTATGGCCCTGACATGAATCCATTGTAAAAACGTTTAATTTTGACCTTGAGGTCAAGGTCATATGGAGGTCATGAAGGTACTTGACACATCGTCTCATGGTGATACACTCATGTGTCAAATATGGTATGCCTATGTCAAAGAACAAAGAAGTTATGGCCCTGACATGAATCCATTGTAAAAACGTTTAATTTTGACCTTGAGGTCAAGGTCATATGGAGGTCATGAAGGTACATGACACATTGTCTCATGGTGATACACTCATGTGTCAAATATGGTATGCCTATGTCAAAGAACAAAGAAGTTATGGCCCAGACACGAATCCATTGTAAAAAACCTTTAATTTTGACCTTAAGATCAAGGGTCAATGTCATATAGAGGTCATGAAGGTACCCAACACATCGTCTCATGGTGATCCACCTGTGTGCCAAATATGGTATGCCTATGTCAAAGAACAAAGAAGTTATGGCCCGGACACAAATCTGGAGACAGACAGACGGACAGACAGAGTGATTCCTATATACCCCCCCAGAACTTCGTTCGGGGGGTATAACAATACAGAAACAGGTATTAGTTAAACCTAAACGATACAGAAACAGGTATTTGTTAAACCTAAATGATACAGAAACAGGTATTAATTAAACCTAAATGACAAAGAAAGGAGTATAAGTCACCATACAAACGAATACGTGTATCATATACTTATAGAAAATATACTGTTTTGTGCCCTCATTCGTAAACCAAAAATTCAATAATAAGCCTATAAATAGATATTTATTTTACAGTATCTAAGATAGATTTTAATAAAACATTTCAATCTACTGGTATTTATTTACAGTACATGTATCTAAGAAAAATTTTGATAAAACATTTTAATCTACGGTGAGGTATCTAAATTCACTGGTAACCTGGTAATAACATTCTCCATTTGCTCTGTTCTTCGTATTTACCTGTTCCTACGCCGTAGAAGAACAAGAAGAATTCGATTCTGATTAGAAATGATGATAGGGACACCATGACGAAGCCTATGGTACTGCCCACAAGCACTACCTTCCTCTGGGTGAAGAGTTCTCCGAGCGCTACACAGAATGGAGCTGGAAAAGACAAAACATTCATTTTATTTCTGTTAATTCTACCTTAGATCAACAGAACCCAGACAACATGAATAGGGTTTGCCCTACTGGGGCATAGTGTCGACCTGGGGCTGTAAGTGATCCTGGTTGTTTTTTAAGATTTATCATCTGAACTTGTTTTCATACAGCTGAAATTTGTGTTTTACAGTTTTAGAGTTCAGTAAACAAGAGGCTCAGAGGCCTTATCAGTCACCTGAGTATTTAGTTAAAAGTGTCACTAGTGCCAAGGGTTATGGAATCCTGTTCTGCATATGCTATATCTTTTATAATAATAATCAATGATAATTTTCCTGTTCTGCATATCATAATCAATGATAATTTTCCTGTTCGGCATATCTAAGCTAAGTTCTAATTTTCAGCAGCAGTATAAAACAAGATGTACGTGTTCTTTAAAAATACATAAATGTGCCGATATTGATGAAAAACTTTACATAATCCAATAAATCAACACAATATGAGGATTTTGGACACGCTTTAGAGTCCGAACTCTGAGGTTGTAAAATTCACAATATTAGTACATTCTTTGCTGCTTTTCCTTAATATGCATGTTTAGTTTTTATAAAGTATCATAAAAAATAAAGAAGCCATTTTGACCCCACCCTGGTACCAAAATGCTACCCCTGGGATCATGAAATTTACAAGTTTGGTAAAGAGCTGTCTGTTCCTTCTAAATATCTGGTCCCATGGAGATCCCGGTTAGAATAGGTCCTTGTCGTAAAAGGTGACTAAATGGGGAGTCTTTTGGATGAGACCACAAAAACCAAGGCCCCATGTCAAAGCAGGTGTGGCACGTTCAAGATAACTCATGCTCAAAGGCCATAAGTGCCGAGCATAGGCCTAAATTTTGCAGCCCTTCACCGGCTATAGTGACATCTCCATATGAAAAATTCTCGAGAGGGACGTTAAACAATATACAACCAACCAACCAACCTAAATATCTGTGGGTGCAGGAACCCTGAAATTTACAATTATGTCCCCCCTTGTCCCAAAGTCTAAGATATTCTATATATTTCATATCTGAAAAAGAGATGAAAGGGTAGTTGTTAACGCACAACGGATGATGATGGATGCAGACCAATTAATGGTAATGGGTCACCTGAGTAACTTAGGTGACTTAAATATCCTCCACTTCTCAAGAGAGTAAGTTATTTCACCACCATGAGAGTACATTAAGGACCAAAAAAATTCCTGTTAATAAAAATGTTCACATGAAATTCATGCAAGGCACATTATATTCAAATGATAACAGATAGCACTCGGATAAAAAGACAGAGAGCAGATATTGCTCCCACAGACAGAGCTCAGATAGACAGAGAGCAGATATTGCTCAGATAGACAAACAGAGCAGATATTGCTCAGATAGACAGACAGATAGCAGATATTGCTCACACAGACAGACAGATAGCAGATACTGCTCACACAGACAGACAGAGAGCAGATATTGCTCAGATAGACAGAGAGCAGATAATTTGCTCAGATAGACAGAGAGCAGATATTGCTCACACAGACAGACAGATAGCAGATATTGCTCACACAGACAGATAGCAGATATTGCTCACACAGACAGACAGAGAGCAGATATTGCTCACACAGACAGACAGAGAGCAGATATTGATCACACAGACAGACAGCAGATATTGCACAGATAGCAGATATTGCTCATATAGACAGAGAGCAGATATTACTTAGATAAACAGATAGATAGCAAATATTGCTCAGATAGACAGACAGATATAAGATATTACTCAGATAGACAAACAGATATCAGATATTACTCAGATAGACAGATAGATAGCAGATATTACTAAGATAGACAAACAGATATCAGATATTACTCAGATAGACATAGAGCAGATATATTACTCAGATAAACAGATAGATAGCAGATATTACTCAGATAGACAAACATTTATAGGTTATAGACTTTGTATGGGAAAATATGACGACCAAGTTTTTTGGCGCGTAGACGGACCGAGCTTGCGAGGTCCGTTCGCGACAAAAAACGAGGTCGTCATATTTCCCATACAAAGTCTATAACCTTTTTATTATATACTTTCAATTTAGAAACTAACAATAATTTTATTTTTAACAATAACTTTATCGGTTTAACTGAGTAAAAGATGAAAAACACGAAAAATTTGAAAATTAACGGCGTAGAAATTTGATTGTGACGTAATGTTTGCGGGCCGGAATGTTTCCGGGCATATATCATGTGATATATGCCCGCAAACTTTTAAAGAAAAAAGAAGAGATGAAATTGAAAGTATATAATAAATAGCAGATATTGCTCGCACAGACAGATAGCAGATATTGCACATATAGCAGATATTGCTCAGATAGACAGAGAGCAGATATTAGACAGATATAAGATATTACTCAGATAGACAAAGCAGATATTACTCAGATAAACAGATAGATAGATATTACTCAGATAGACAAACAGAGAGCAGATATTACTCAGATAGACATAGAGCAGATATTGCTCAGATAGACAGAGAGCAGATATTACTCAGATATACAGATAAATAGTAGATATTACTTAGACAGATATCAGATATTACTCAGATAGACAGAGAGCAGATATTGCTCAGATAGACAGAGAGTAGATATTGCTCAGATAGACAGATAGCAGATATTACTCAGATAGACTGACAAAAGCAGATATTGGTCAGACAGACAGGCAGATTTCACTTAGTGTGACCATGTTTCCTAACATAAAGTGTACTGAAAAAAATAATAACAAATTGCATTCCCAACAGATTGAGCTCTGTCTGTAATTCTAACTCTTGTTTTATGTTAATGGAATATGTCAAGAGCTGTTAGGCTCAAATTTTAAATATAAACAGCTGTTACTGTAAAATGCCAACTTTTTTCACTAATGGCAAACATAATTAGGCAATGGAAAAAAAAACACTGATTGCTAAATGTCAACCATTTGTGCAGGTTCATAAATCTGACGAAAGTGTTGTTAGAAGTAGAAAATGAAGCCTCCACAAAAATAGCATTAGTGCACACATAATTATTCTTCAGGAAGCCAGATAATATTCACAATTTACTAGTATTGGATTTTATCAGTGGCATTGTACATTTCATAAATAACTCGTGAGTATTGTTTTATTTGTTTTTTTTTTTTTTCTTTTTTTTTTTTTTTTTTTACATAACAAAAACAACAGATGTCTCCCTTTCAAATTCCGGTTTTTACTTATAATGGGCCAACAAAAATGAGTTCAAGAGTATGATGCAGGCAATATCAAGGGCCAGTGTAAATGTTTTGTCATGTCATCCATCTTACATCAATACTGCACTACGAACTGTACTCCTAAGTATGTAGTCTTCATTTTTAACGGTTAGCAAGTTATCTAATTGAGAAATGAAGTTCAACACATTTTCTAATTGCACTGCTGTTTGGTATTTTTATAATTTGACCATGAAGAAACATGTCAATGTCAAAAATTGTAATGCAGTGCATCTGAGCTTAATCTCATTGATGGGTGTTCCAACTTTCAAGTCTTCATGTCAAAAGGGTCTAAAGTTATGGCTGGGTTGTGTTTTTCTAAACTTGACCTTGAATGTAGAAATGGGTCTATAGGTAAAAAATTTTGGTACATTGCATCTTGTCTTAATGTCCTCTTTCAATGTGTCAAGATTAAAGTCCTAAAATCAAAAGGGTAAGTTATGGCCTGAAACAGATCTGATATAAAAGATTGGCCGTAATGCAATAAATGGGTCAAACATTTTGGTGCCATGCATCCCTCCCTAAGTTCCACATTTGAAGTCTTAATACCAAAGGGTTCTTAAGTTATGATCTTTTTTGGTATTTTTAGCATTTGACCTTGAAAAAATGTGTCAAGGTCAAAAATTGTAATGCAGTGCATCTCAGCTTTATTTCATTGATGAAAGGAAGCTTGCGACTAAATTTCAGAACAATATCGATCTGTATTCATAACAAATGAAGTCCAGAAAACTGTTTGTCTTACTTTTAGCCCAAAAGTAAGTCAGGGTACACTAATCCAGCTGAAATGCAAACTTACTCTTACACTTCTTGAGGAAGAAATTGTGACCAAATTTCAACGCTGTACATACATCTGTTACGGGAAAAAATCTGGAAAACATTACCTTGGATTGACACACAGACAGACAGACCAATCCAGCTGAAATGCAAACCAAACTTCTATTACTCTGAGAGGAAGCTTGTGACTTAATTTTAGGTCAAACTCCAAGGTCAAGGTCACAGGGTCAAAACTGTTGGTACCCATGGAAAGGTCTTGTCACAAGGAATACTCATGTGAAATATCAAGTCTCTAGCACTTACTGTTCAAAAGTTATTAGCAAGGTTAAAGTTTTTAAAAAGTAGGTCAAACTCCAAGGTCAGGGTCACAGGGTCAAAACTGTTGGTACCCATGGAAAGGTCTTGTCACCAGAAATACTCATGTCTAATATCAAAAGCTCTAGCACTTCCTGTTCGAAAGTTATTAGCAAGGTTAAAGTTTCAGACAGAATTACAGAATAACTGACAGGACAAAAACAATATGCCCCCTGATCTTCGGCCTCGGGGGTGGGGGGTGGGGGGGGCATAAAAAGTTGAATTACCTTTATACCAAAACAACAGAGAAACTATAACATCATGTGACCTTTGTGCGTGTTGATGTGTGTGACAACATATTTCGGTGTTCCAGAAAGAAAAAATTGCTGCCATTACATGTTTTTATCAACCCCTCAATGTATTCCATCAGTCCAGGGTATAATGCAAACAAGTTATTGCACACACACATACAGTGCTCCCTTGGTATATTGCCCCCCCCCCCCCCCCCCCCCCCCCCCCCAGTTATTGCCTGAAAATCCTATAGAACAGATTTCCTCCCATGTTAACACCTCTGTTAATATGTTGTACGGTGTGACCGTTGAGACGAGCGAAGCAGTGACTGCGACATTTTTCCGGAGGCATTATGGGTAGTCCCCATCATTTTTCAGCTGATGAAGAGCAAACCACGTGACTCAATTGCGTAATCATTGGAGCGAGCTCGTCGCATGCTTCGCGACGCGAGCTTCGCTCGCTATAATGCCAACCCTGCATAATGCCATATGCCACTGATTTTCACAAACAAATGGTCAAATTTTATAGGGTTTACCTTCAAATAATAATGCCAATTACCTAACACCCATCAGTAATCACACTTGTACTTTGATAGCAGTGTGACAGTTTGGACAAGGTTTAATTCAGGTGGCAAGGTTAATTACTAATTGCAAAATTGAACTCAAGATAATTCAAATTTTTAAACACAATGGAGTCCAAAAAACTTTATGGTATTGAATTTCTTTTGATTGCTCAGTGATGGTAAAATCGTTATAATGCCATCCCCCGCTTTACTGCCCAAATTCGTCTTCAACAAAAGTTGACAATATATTGAGGGAGCACTGTATACATATATTTTTGAAAGTGCATTTTCATTATTTCATTATCTCAAAGGGTCAATGATTTCATCTGAAATCTTATGTTGTTGTTTTTTTTATTTCCCGCCAATATAGTATTATTCTGGGATTCAATGATGTAACTGAAGATGCAGTTCACAGACTCTAATAAACAGTTTTGCAGAACACAGGTAGCAGATGTAGACTGAAGAACTGTAGCTCTCTGAGAAAACATTGGCACAGATCAGAGAGCTACAGTCCTGCAGCTAGTGTAAACTAGTAGTATTTGGCTCATTACTAACTTTGTGGTGTTGTTTATAATTTTGGGTATCATTTTTATCGACAAATGAACAATTTTTGCACTTTTCCAAAGACTTTCAATACTTTTCCCGGATTAAATAAGTTTTTAAATAAAACAAACATTAATTTTTGTCTTGGTGAACCAGCGAAAATCTGTGGTTCATGTGGCATGAAATGAGGGGGGAGGGAGGGTGACTCAAAATATTATTATCCTTCAGAATAATAGTCAATTTCATTGGTCGAGGATGGTCATGTGGAGGGAGACAATTCGTGATGTTTCCCTCATGTGCAGGGTGACAACTGTGTTGTCTCCCTCTGGAAGATAACTTCTAATGGCACAAGCGAGAAAGCTCTAGGCTATTAAAAAATAATTGAAAATATGCGGGATCATTAATCATAAACTTCAGCGTCAACATTAACGCTCGCAAAAAACAATCGAGAAGAAAAATATTTCCATTCTAATGCAATTTTGTATTTCACTTGATGTTTACGTTTTTGTCTTGAAATACGTTATGAAATGTTTACGTTTGACGTTATGTTTTTGTGTCATTCTACTGTGACGTCACAATTGTAAGCTTTCTCTCGTTTAACTTTCTTAAATCTAAATGTATGACATTGAGTGTAAAACAAAATAATGTATGTAGTTGAGGGTAACAATGATTTCACCCCTCGAAAACTATTGAAAATTTATCAGAATTTTCTGCAGAGAAAGTTATTACGAATTTGTTGACGTTTTAAATAGAAAAGATACATGGTAAAAGTCAATAAATGTGCGATAGTTTTTTTTTTAACATTCAGATTCTTCAGGATAATAAAACTATTATGGACTGTTAAGCAGGGAGACATCACAAATTATCAGGTCTGAGTAGGGTTATCACCCAAGGGCGCATAAGTGCCCTCGGATGATAACCCTGCTCAGTCCTGATAATTTGTAATGTCTCCCTTCTAAACATTCCATAATTGTATAATGTAAACAAGCAATAACAAAAAATAACCTGACATGTTTGAGTTATCAATAAAACGAAAGCGTACAATGCAATAATTGATGAAGGACAGGAGCAAAGAGAGGTAACTCATTGTGACAAAAAATAACGTGTGTGTCTTATTTCTCTAATAACATGTTTGCATTATGCCCCTGATTGGTCATGACAAAATTGGAGTACTTCTATATACGTTTTACAAAAGCACAAGCACGGAACATTCCTCTATTAGATGAAATCTTCAGAACTAAAGCAAAACAATTTCAATAACTTGTACTTTTATATGTTTTGAATGACAATAAAACAACAATAACTAATGAATTCATTACCACATTCTAGACTGATAAACAAAAATGATCAAACTCTTTATAATGCAAAATAGGCCAGCCTAAGGACAAAAGCTGGTGATACAACAGGGTGAATAAGTGTATGTTACTTTTACACTTTTCTATTTATACATTAAAGGTGGTATGTTGCTAATTCCAAATAGTGTGTTGTTCTTTATTACTAATTGTGATACCTGGAATTAATGGGTTTTAACGTAGTTCCACACTCGTGTGACGTCATAGGATTTTGCAAAGTCAATAATTTAATGATAGGAACATAAATTTTGTTGGAATCTTTTTCAATAGTTATTGTAAAAAATCTTGTTAGCCATAAAATATTTCAAACTTCTTAGTTATATTTGAATAGTCAATGATATGTTTCAAAATATTGAATCCAAGAACAATAACTCTGTTTTCATTCAATTATTTATCAAGCCCATAATGCGATAGATTTCCTTTATTTTTGACAAACAGTTTACCAAGGTGATAAGGAATCATTATCTGTGTCTTTTCATGAAATTACATACAATTTTAATCCCGAGTGATTTAAGTAGCTCAGCTGTATGGTGCCAGACTTCAGTTTTTGATGGGGGTATACATAATTTGGAAGCTATAGATTTGAAATTATTAAGGAAAG
>NC_079172.1:67248598-67263598 GCF_947568905.1 Ostrea edulis | reverse complement strand
GGTTCTTGAGAAAAATTTTAAAGATTTTTCCTATATATTTGTATGTAAAACTTTGATCCCCTATTGTGGCCCCATCTGACCCCCGGGGGCCATGATTTTAACCATTTAGAATCTGCAATACCTAATAAAGCTTATCTATAAATTTCATCTTTTCTGGCCCAGTGGTTTTTGAGAAGATTTTTTAATGACCCTACTCTATTTTTACCTTTTCTTGATTATCTCCCCTTGGAAGGTGGCCTGGCCCTTTATTTTAACAATTTAGAATTCCATTTACCTAAGGATGCTTTGTGCCAACTTTGGTTGAAATTGGCCCAGTAGTTTTTGAGAAGAAGTAAAAAATGTTAAAAGTTTACAGACGGACAGACAGACGGTAAGACGGACGCCGGAATACGGGTGATCAGAAAAGCTCACTTGAGCTTTTAGCTTAGGTGAGCTAAAAATGCTTGCTCAGTTTTAAAGCAAAAAGGGCAAAAATAAATGCTCGGGATAAGTTTACTGTGTATCTTCGACTGACCAGTTTCGGTGACCTTAGTGATAAACCGTGATTTTCTCATTAATCACTTGTATTAAATAAATAAATTACACACCTACCTTCAAATTAATTAAATTCCTTTACTTTCATCCAAAAATTCCAAATTCATTGGTACGTTAATTGAATATATTTTCATAACAAAAAACCTGTCACTTTCTGGTCCTAAAACGGTGACGTCACCTATTTCGGTGACCATTGTTAATATAGGTTTGCCAAAAGTTTGTAACTGTTAAAACGTATATACAGGAGAAATGTGCTACTAAACGTCAATGAATAAAATAACATAGCCTAGAATTCTAGACTTTTTCTATACTTTATATTAATTTGAAGGTTTGCTTGAAAAAGTAATAAGTAAATGGGCTTATTTTTGGGGTGCTCGTGTTGATTTTTTTACATAGTTCATTTTTGGAAAAAATTTGAAGACGTACTCTATATATATGTTTGCAAACATTACGGCGAAATTGATGACGCAATCTACACCCGGAAACGACAACGCGCACACGTAAACAAAAGGTCACCGATTCTGGTCATTCACCGAAATAGGGCAGACAACGATAGTCACTGCTAAATATTGATACTCACCAAATACCACAACGAAGGCCCAGCCTCGGTCAATGGGCAGTCCTGACATGATGAAAGATCGAATGATTTCTTCAGCTAACAATCAGCATTATCAGATTATGGATTTCTGGAGTAACAATACATAATTTTCAAATAAATATAAATACTGAAGCCGTATATCATCTTAGATCAAATTATTTAAGCTGAAACGAATGTTTGAATACATTAACAGTTAGATTTTCTTAAGAAACATAAACGAGAAAGTACTTTCTTGGTATCTCTACATTAACTTATCATCAGTCCTGCCACGAGGAACAAACACATGTTATCGAGGAAATTCTAGCTGCACAAAATAGTAAAACTAGAAGTAAATACGATATTGTTTTCCGGCTAACATCGCTTACAATCGAAACATCACTCGGTCTTTTCCGAGTCCGGGAGTACACGTCCTACCCACACCTCACGTAGTGTGAATAGAGTGGTTTTCGAAGATGAGGACTGTGTTCAAAACAGTAGCAGGCTATTTGTTAGCTCTTTGGAGAAGTGGACAGGCATTAATTACATTCCCATGTTGGCTTTTGTCTGTCCACTGAATGTTATCATAAATTCAATTAATGCGCGCAGTAATTCAGAATTGAAGATATCAATTAATTATTTGAAGAGATATTTTTAAAATTAAATTGTTGAGCGCATCAAATAAATTGATATCTTCAATTACTTTTCCATAGACGTCTGTGACTTCTCTACAGAGAATACACAGTTTATAAGATATCTCGTAAAATATATAAGATATCATATATGGCAAGCCCTTTTACTATTTATTTGAAAAACAAGATATATCTTTAAATTAAAGAGGTATATCTCTTTAAAATGAGAGATATCTCTTAAATGTAAGATATATCTCCCTAAAAAGAGAGATATCTCTTTTACTTTGAGAGATATTTCCTTCACTTAAAGAGATATCTCTCTAAGAATTCCTAGAGAGATATATCTCAAGTTATAAGAGATATCTCTTTAATGGTTAAAAAAGAGATATCTCTCAAAAAGAAAAAGAAATACTTATTAGTTTGAATTCTCCCTAAACCGGAAATCTTACCATGGTGGCTGCAATCCCGGGAGATTTTGCGTTTACCGCATGTGAAGTGTATGGAGCGCCAAATTAACATAAATTCAAATAATTGAAGATATCTTCAATTATTTGAAGATATCATCAATTTAATTATTGTTCTCTTTAATTGAATCAATGCGCGCATTAAATCAATTATTGCTCTCATCAAATGAGTTAATGGGCGCTTCAATTCAATTAAGTACTGCTCTCATCAATTGAATTAATGCGGGCATGCATTAATTGAATTAATGAGAGCAATAATAGATTTGATGCGGGCATCGCAATAATTAATTTAGAGCTCGGTATAAATAATTTGATGATCTCTTTAATTCAATAATTGAAGATATCTTTAATTATTACTTAAAGAGATATCTTTTTTAGTTCAAGAGATATCTCTTTTGGTTAAGGAGATATCTCCCTAGCATAAAAAGATATATCTGTGACTTACAGAGATATCTCTAAAACCAATAGAGATATCTCTCTAGTGTAAAGAGATATCTCTTATATTTAAAGAGATATCTTATTTTACGAATAAATAGTAAAAGGGCTTGTCATAATCATATCTTGCAAACTATATAAGATATCTCATAAAGTTTATAAGATATCTCATAAACGTTTTGAGATATCTTATAAAAGAAAGTTTATAGATATCAGGCCAGATGCCTATTACTTGTGATTAAGCAGCGAAACGTTTGCGAGAAGAGGTTCCCTACTGCGTTTCCACATTGGAAAGCATGAATTAAATAAACTGAGGATGAAAAGTCCACCTAACATAAAAATTATAGTGAATCTCATAAACACCACAAAGAATACAAATTAAGAGTAGAGAAAACACTGGCCCCTGGACATACCAGACGTGGGGGTCAGGTGTCTAGTAGGAGGAGGAGGCATCCACTGTTGACTTGTCACACCCGCCGTGAGCCCTCTTAATCTTGATCGAGTAAATGGAGTAATGCGTAGTCAATATCAGTATGTAAAAAACGGCCTAAAATCGGTATAAATCGGTATAAATCGCGTCAGATAGCATTCGACCCAACAACAGGTTGTATTGGTAAATTAGATCGTTGTAACGACCATAGAGTTTTTGAAATTATGCTGACTTCGAACCGGAACGAGACTGTTGAAAACCCTGTAACATCAACTCATTTGTCAGTAGCCTGCCTCGATTTAAATATTGATCATACGCAGAACATACTCTCGCGTATCGAATCAGTGAAGAGACATAAACACCATATGCAGGTGATAATGGAACATTGCTTCGTGAGTATGGAAAGTTGACGATGGGGAAGCTAAGTTATCTCGTTTGTCATAAGTTAAGTACAAAAATATAATTTTAAAGCGGTGGGCGTTTACAAGTTCACTGAATCTCTTTCATTGTGGATGGGTTTTTTATGTACTTCATATGAAAATTATACCAATTCATGCGAATAAAACCCGGGCGTAATATCCGTTTTATTGAAACCAGCTCTTAATGACATGCACTTCATATCGATCAACACAGAACGTGCTAACCCTGAAACGTTTTGATCTATATATAGTTTAAAAATCCTCTGTCCCAATAACTTTTATATGTACATATTATTTTTATTTAACACCAAATGTACTATGTACCGTCCGAGATCCTTCCCGATGTCTGACGGCACGGCATCTGGCCTGATATTTATCAAGATTAACTTCATCCTGCCAACATTTTAAGGCTCATTTAATATTTGGTCTTTACGTGGCAGGTACAATTACAAAATGTATTAATCATTGCAAAGATTCATACTCTACATGTTGTGTGTTACTTAATCCCGACATCTAAAAACACGCTCTCGACAGACCAACTTTGAATCTGTATTGTAAATGATTCCGTTCTTAAATTCCATTCGCATTTTCTGAATTTGAAAAAAACAACAGATAAATAAAACCATGAAATTTAAATTAAAGATTAAATTACCTCTGTAAAAAGTGAACGGATGAAACGATTAAATCCCAGTACAGCTTTGCATGCGATGTTTGCAGGCAGAAGCATTTTTCAGAACATGGCTGGTATATCAATCACATACAATTTTGCTTATCATAGATTAAACTACCCAATGATGCATGTATATGCACTGACAGAGACCCCCCGCAACGCCATATACCAGTCAAATGAACTCACCTCAGTCACCGCCCTAGAGTTCTCGTTACACTTGGTGTGCGTTGTTCCCGAGGATCATTTAACCAACAACGTATATTGCGATCATTCACCACGTTCCACTCTATTTATTATTCACAGGAATTCCGCTCATCAAAAAGAACTTCATCGCTTCTACATACCAGTCTACCTCCCCTGAAAAGTTTGATAACTTTCAAAATGATTTAAATATTTAGAGAATAAGAAAAACATATTCAGAGCTAGAGAGAGAGAGAGAGTTATTTTGTAATTTAATCACACATTATCTCCTGTCAAATAGGAAAGTAGCGAAAGCCTACGCCATCCTTGACATACTTTCACAAAAATGCTAATAGACAATCCATTGACTGGAGACCTTACCGCTGAAGGCAGGGTTTCTGTTTTAATTAAAACTTGAGGACCATTGAGGCAGATCCAAAATTTAGGCAGCCCATTTATTACACATTGTTGGAAACTTCCCCGTCGAATGAGTCAACTGCCTGTTAGTAACACAATTTTTAAACAAGCATCTACATAAATATTTGGATTAAAAAGCTAATCATTTGATGCACTGGGTGTAGGGAAATATATTACCGCGTTATCTTGAAGAGGGGCTGGTTTACGTAACACATGGACATCCGAGAAGTCTAGAGGATACAATTTCATTCCAGTGGTTTAAAGACGGCTGTATAATGGGAAGTTTATGTGTAAAACATTGATAATGTGATTGTTTACTAGAGGGGGTGTGCAGATTAGAATGAACCGAGGCAGAAAACCGAGGCCGAAACATTGTTAAGTGTAGCATGTTCAATGTTTGATTCCGACATACACGCACTGCTCCCAAATGTTATTACTCCGTTATTCAATTCCAGTTGTAAATCAAAAAATCATTGGTTGATTGGTATTTATGGCACGCCAAATTCACAAAAATGAGCTAAACATAGTTTCACAGTTGATAAACTAGGTTTATCGACTGTAAACTATAGTTTACGGACCGCAAACAATAGTTAACGACCACAGGCACTTGTTTCTGTAAATGACTTATGACCTCTGTATACTAATAACAACACAAGGTAACTAGCTTCAAATGACACAGAATGGCACCTCCTGAGAATGTCGGCCTTTTGAGCTTCCAGGGAATATGCTATGTAAAGTATTTACTACCGTTGTATTGTACAATCATTCAACTTAAAAACCATGTATGACATGACTGCATTCTTTGCCTCTTATCGCCGAAAACTGCAACAAAACATGGATTTTCCGTTTTATACCACGAAGTGCTATGTACTGATACCGCACAGAATGAAAATTGTATATTCGTTGTGTTGAAAAATAAAGTCTCATTGTTTTATTATCACAATAAATTGATACGATGTTTATTACCAAAAAATCTTGAACATATTGGTTTGTTAACAAAATAAAAATTTTGAATTGAAGACACTGTACGCTATTTTTAGTTACTCAAAAAAACCAAAGCTGTTCGTACGTTTCGGGATTTTACATGTCATCAGAAGATAGAAGCTAAGACCTCCCGAGTGGAGATTTAAAAATATTTTCGTGTCGGAATCATTTCTGATGAAGATAATAATAATAAAATTATGACTTACTGTAAATACAACTTCGTTAACTAGTTTGAGAAATATTTCTGCCAATTGTATGTTTCATGCAGATCTATGGAAAGTCAGAGAAAATACAGATAAAAGATTATTTGGAAGTATGTAAAATAGAGCAAGGAAAGTTTTTTTAGTGATGTGTTATTGACTTTGTGATATGTATTGATGTGGCAAGTACCTGTTGTTACATTGAAGTTTTATGAAACCCACCATAAGTACCAAGAACGCTGCAGGCACATATCAATGTTTTTCGGAGGCGACTGGCCAACCCTTAACATTAACTGTTATTTTCATGCATGCAAATGAAGATATATTGCGAGAATAGCCCCTCCACTATTTTTGATAGTACTATGTAGTAGTGAATGAGAAGATATTAATGCATGTAAGCTTGAAAGTTATGAATTGAAGCCCTGGAGCAAAGAATGACCCCTCCCAGCCTGAGGGGGAAAATTGAGACAGCAATGACGAACACTACAACCCCCCCCCCCCCCCCATGCACACACTAATTAAGGTTCTGAAGGTCTTTATCATGACTATCATATTTTTATCATTGTCTGTCAGGAAATTTAAACAAGCCATGTGCAACTTACAACTTCTCCGACGAACCCCCTCCCCGCATCCCTAATATTACGGATCTGTCCCGATATGGAAAAATTCACAGGCATCTGAAGTATGGACACCCCCCCCCCCTTTTCTGATTTTTTGGGGCGGCGATTATTTCTCCGAAATGTGTGGATTCCCCGTCTATTCCATCCTAATTTCGATTTATGTAATCGTAAACTTGCTTTTTTGTAAGCCTTAAATACCTTATACTGTTTATAATAAGTGAAACAACTACATCAATCGAAATTGGGTTGAGAGAGACAAGGAATCCACACATTTTGGAGGCATTGTCACCGCAAAAAAAAAAAAATCAGAAGGGAGGATTATAGTTATCAGGTGTCTGTGGAAAAAAAATATGGGGGGATGGAGTTCCCTTTATTTTTTGTAGCATTTCCCCCCTAATTTTAGTAACTAAATTATATAAAATAAGATCAATTGTGGTTAATGGTCACCATTAAAATCACCCTTTTGCCTGTTATTTTTAATTCATCTCTGATGCTCTATCTTCCTATAAATAACTCTAAAGAATTCCAAACGTAATTTTAGAAGAGCGTGCTAGCCAGTCAAAATCGCCCACGTATTCTGTGCGGTATCAGTACATAGCACTTCGTGGTATAAAACGGAAAATCCATTTTTTGTTGCAGTTTTCGTCGATAAGAGGCAATGAATGCAGTCATGTCATACATGGTTTTTAAGTTGAATGATTGTACAATACAACGGTAGTAAATACATTAGCATCGCATATTCCCTGGAGGCTCAAAAGTTCGACATTCTCAGGGGGTGCCATTCTGTGTCATTTGAAGCTAGGTACCTTGTGTTGTTATTAGTATACAGAGGTCATAAGTCATAAATACAGAAACAAATGCCTGTGTTAACGACGTTAATCTATATTTCACATCTGTAAACCATAGTTAACAAATAATCTATGTTTCACAAGCGTACAAACTATAATTAACAATGAAAACAATCATTAGCGATTGCAAAACATAGTTTATCTGATAAATACGGTTTCACGATTGTAAACTACGGTTAACAAGTCTGATAAATATAGTATCACAATTTGTGAAACTAGGATTAACAATTGTGAACTATAGTTAACGAATGTAAATTATAGTTTACAAATGTGAATCTGTATTTATCAACAAAATCTATTGTTAACGTTTATTTAAAGACAGATAAACTTGGATTAGCATTTGTAAACTATAGTTTACAACCGTTAAATATAGTTTTACGGATGAAAACTATAGTTAACGAATCGTTAACTATAGTTTACAGTTCGTAAACTATAGTTTACAGTCGATAAACCTAGTTTATCAACTGTGAAACTATGTTTAGCTCATTTTTGTGACACAGGTTATAAATAGTAAACTCGACGGCCGCATATAACATCACAATATAGTATTCATCAAAACACAGGTTATAAATAGTAAACACGACGGCCTCATATAACATCACAATATAGTATTCATCAAAACACAGGTTATAAATAGTAAACACGACGGCCGCATATAACATCACAATATAGTATTCATCAAAACACAGGTTATAAATAGTAAACACGACGGCCGCATATAACATCACAATATAGTATTCATCAAAACACAGGCTATAAATAGTAAACACGACGGCCGCATATAACATCACAATATAGTATTCATCAAAACACAGGCTATAAATAGTAAACACGACGGCCTCATATAACATCACAATATAGTATTCATCAAAACACAGGCTATAAATAGTAAACACGACGGCCTCATATAACATCACAATATAGTATTCATTAAAACACAGGTTATAAATAGTAAACACGACGGCCGCATATAACATCACAATATAGTATTCATCAAAACACAGGTTATAAATAGTAAACACGACGGCCTCATATAACATCACAATATAGTATTCATCAAAACACAGGTTATAAATAGTAAACACGACGGCCGCATATAACATCACAATATAGTATTCATTAAAACACAGGTTATAAATAGTAAACACGACGGCCGCATATAACATCACAATATAGTATTCATCAAAACACAGGTTATAAATAGTAAACACGACGGCCTCATATAACATCACAATATAGTATTCATCAAAACACAGGCTATAAATAGTAAACACGACGGCCGCATATAACATCACAATATAGTATTCATCAAAACACAGGTTATAAATAGTAAACACGACGGCCTCATATAACATCACAATATAGTATTCATCAAAACACAGGTTATAAATAGTAAACACGACGGCCGCATATAACATCACAATATAGTATTCATCAAAACACAGGTTATAAATAGTAAACACGGCGGCCGCATATAACATCACAATATAGTATTCATCAAAACACAGGCTATAAATAGTAAACACGACGGCCGCATATAACATCACAATATAGTATTCATCAAAACACAGGCTATAAATAGTAAACACGACGGCCGCATATAACATCACAATATAGTATTCATCAAAACACAGGCTATAAATAGTAAACACGACGGCCGCATATAACATCACAATATAGATCTCAACACGGGTGTCACGAGGCAGAAATTCGTGTTGATGTATTACAAGATCATATAAATTACATCGGATTATGAAGTTTTGAAAAATAAAAAAAAATGTTTTCAGAATTTGCCCGGTTATGTCCCGTTGTCAACTTTTTGAAGCCTTATGTCCCACCGGGGACGAAGAGAATAAGTAATTAGTAATATAAAAAAAACTTAATTGCGTTTGTTCAGAACTAAAAAATAAAATGTATTTATGCCATAATGGTGAATACAATTTGCATACTTTCATAAAACACAGTAGCTGTGATTTACATAACCTAGAGACTTCTGTGAACAGTCTTACCTTTTTTAAAAAGTTAGTAAAAATACATTTTTATTAACTGGACCTTTGGAATGGATCACGAATTTTGTGTGAATGTCGCCGGGTTACTGCCCCAAGTCAGGATTCATCCAGGATACAGCCTGCAATCAGCTCAAACATCTCTAGCTTTTTTATGAAGCTTCATTTTATCTTAGAATATAACAACAGTTCCTGTGGGTTCTTTGTTTAATTATTTTTGGATTCGTCATACACATATTTAACTTATATTTTTACCGGTTTGATGGTTTCATCGGTTTGAGGACATGTCCAGTTTTTAGGATTAGTAAATGGTGAAAATGAACCTTCCTTGATAATATGGAAACACAAACACATATTCTGATTTTGGTATTCCTTTGGTATTTCTTATTCATGTAACCAATAAACATAAAATAAATTTCACATGAAACTTTTTTTTCAACAACCTTATCAATTCTATACAAACTGTATAAATCGTGTATTAAAAAAAAAAAAAAAATGAAATAAGATATGGAAGATCGACACCGATATAAATCTAATTTGTACAATTATCACAAGATCAATCACAAGGCACATTTTAAGGTAATTCAAAATTACAATATCTGATTAATGTTTAAAGTCATGTCGGATGACAGTGGTTTGTCCATATATACGTCATGACTGCCACGTGGTGGTTCTGAGCAAGTTATCTAACGGTGTCCGTGCAGCGTGTGGTTAGCGGAGGTACTTAACGCCCGGAAGGACACACAGCATCTCAAACAGCAGGTTAGCCCCCGTCAGCGCAGTGGTACCGTTGAGGTCATAGGGAGGGGATACCTACCAAATATAGAAATGACGTCATCAACAAGCATTAAACATAGCAGTCTATGCAAGAACATTTTTGTTTTGGAGGGGTGGGTGGGTAAACCTGATAGATAGAATTTTCAGTGAGAAATCATAATTTCTGTTTCCGTCTACTAAATCTCTGGGCACCTCACTTTCCTTCACATTTTAGCGATTGCCATAATCTTAATTTTAAAAGCCACTATCAAATGCAGCGATTACAGGTTTAGACTGACCTCCACTAGGTCGCCTCCTACGACATGCATCCCCCTGCAGCCTCGGACAATCTCCAGCCCCTGTACAGATGTTAAGCCTCCAATCTCTGGAGTGCCTGTTAATGCATTAATACTCAGGGTTAGTATCATTCAAGTTAGGCGGCAAAAAATAAATAAATCTTAAATTTTTGGTATACATTTGCTGTAGGTTTCGGTTGAAAAATTAGAAATATTTTATGCCACTTGGGGGGAGGGGGAGGGCTACAGCCCCAGATTTTGGAGGGGAAGAGAACCACTCAGAGTCAACGCATCGTACCAAAAGAATATTAGAATACTAAATTTTTCTTACCTGTTCCGGGAGCAAAGGCGGGGTCCAGTCCATCGATGTCAAATGAAATGTACACAGGTCTGCTCCCCATCATTTCATGAACCTCTCTCATGAGGGGGGCCAGGGACTTATGCCAGCATTCCTGGGCTGTCACAATTCGAAATCCCTACGAAAAGAGTAATGATACGTATACCATACTCGCCCTGATCACAGTTTGAGATGTCATCAGACAGATCTATATACGTGTACATGTAAGAATGCCCTCACCTGTCACAGATCGTTTAAAGTTTTATAGCTGTGCTGTAATATCATTTCTTTGCATGGAATTTAGTGTGTCTAGCGATGCATTTATTATTGCCATATAATGTTATACGTGTGTGCCAGGTGTAAGTGATGATCCCCGCCCCGTGTTGATCCCTGCCCCCGTATTGATCCCCGCCCCGTGTTGATCCCCTCCCCCGTGTTGATCCCCGCCCTCGTGTTGATCCCCTCCCCCGTATTGATCCCCTCCCCCGTATTGATCCCCGCCCCCGTATTGATCCCCGCCCCCGTATTGATCTCTGCCCCCGTATTGATCCCCTCCCCCGTATTGATCCCTGCCCCCGTATTGATCCCCGCCCCCGTATTGATCCCTGCCCCCGTATTGATCCCAGCCCCCGTATTGATCCCTGCCCCCGTATTGATCCCCGCCCCCGTATTGATCCCTGCCCCCGTGTTGATCCCCTCCCCCGTATTGATCCCCGTCCCCGTGTTGATCCCCGCCCCGTGTTGATCCCTGCCCCCGTGTTGATCCCTGCTCCCCGTGTTGATCCCCGTCCCCGTGTTGATCCCCTCCCCCGTACTGATCCCCGCCCCGTGTTGATCCCCGCTCCCGTGTTGATCCCCGTCCCCGTGTTGATCCCCGCCCCGTGTTGATCCCTGCCCCCGTGTTGATCCCCGCTCCCGTGTTGATCCCCGTCCCCGTGTTTCACCTGCTTTCTGGCCCAGTCGTAATCCTCCACAGTGTAGTTAGACCCCCGGAGACCGATCTGAATCACCCGGTGGGGGTCTAGACACCCATCCTCCACTGCCCGTCGGAAGGGCGTACCATGAGCAATCTTCTCCCCCAACATCGTGTCGCTGGTGTCGGAGTGGGCGTCAATATGGACCATACCCATGGGACCGTACCTCTCCTTAAAAAAAACCTCGCACATATATAACTTCTATCATCTAAGACTTCGGCTGATCAGTAATGTTTATATCAACGAAATGTGCTTAATTTGGGGTTTGTTTTATACGATTCCTCATAGGGCATAGAAAGTCCCATTACAATCCTACTGCTAGGAAAAGAGCTTATTACATGTCATCTTTAAATGTCATGCTGTGCAGACCGAGTTGATATAGTGAAAATTGTGAGTCCTAATGTACATGTAGTAAATGTTATACACTTGATTAAAAGGATTGGAAATCCCGAAATCTCATAAGTAATTTCTGTGGCTAAATCAGAGACATGATTATGTCTCTGGTAAAATTCACGTGTAACTGGTCTACAGTTCATTATAACGGCGAATAAGGACATGTATAGGCCTACTGGAAGAAGATCACGATTAACGACAGTACACTAGTAGTATATTTCAGGGCGACAGGAACAGATACCTTGCCCTACTGTATAAAGCTACAAATTTGCTCTTTCTTGTCCAAATCTATATTCCTACAGTTTTAAATTCACGGTATGCATGTTCATTCCATGTAAATATTTTTACTATTTGGGGGGGGGGGGGGGGTACTATTGTCCAAAGTTTATATCTTGTGACTGTATATATACTTGATTTGTATTTGATTAAATAACTATTCTTATTCCTTCAAGGTGCTTGTTACAGTTACGAATCCACAGGACTGACAAACACAAAATAGTATACTCAGAAAGTGTATGTAAACGTAGTGACGCACTGCCGCACAGCGTGACCTCTGTGTGTTACAATATATGTACCATCCCCCTCCCCCCACTCCCCCTCCGTCCCCAACTGTTAAAGGATTTTTTTTTTTACAGCAAAGCAACGAAACCTTTCAGACCTTCAGGGCTTGCAGTATGGGGTAACTAATGGTGTGGTCCCCTCCCATGGTCAGCGGGATGCAACCATTGCTGATCAACTTCCGGTAATAATCACGGATGTCCTCGCAGGCCTTGGGAAGATTGTAAAGGTTAAAGTTTACATCCCCGACATCCGCCACTTGGAAAGAGTCGAAAGGCGAGGCTCCTATAAAATAAAATCAAACCTACCTTCAATTCATCTGACTATTGCAGAAATGAAAAATAAAATCCTATAAGAAATTATGTCAAAGTTAAAATTGAGCTACAATATATTTCATAGTCTTAATGGTGATGCCCGGAGGAGGTTTCCCTCCGTCACTTTTCTTTTTCTCCCACTACCTCTCTATTTCCCCTTTTCTTGCCCGCCTTCCCTTTCCTCTCTTTTATACCTCCTTTCTGTCTCCTCCTGTGTCCCTACCCCACCCCTTCCCTCCTTTCTTTTCCTCTCTTCTTTCACATCTCCTTCACTTCTGTCTCCTCGATCCTGTGCCCCTCCCCTTCCCCGCCCCCTCTTCCATTCTCCATCCTTTCACTCTGTCCGCTTCCGCCCCCATCATAATGGCAGTCTGTTATAACCCACCCACCCCCTCTTCCTAACGACAGTCTGTTATACCGGTGGCGATGTTCACTTTCCGGATGAGTGCGGATTCCGTTCGAATTTGCCGGGGTCCTAGTCTGGTGCCTGATCGGTTTGACGTTCCAATGTCCATCGGAATTCCCACGAAACAGGCGTGGAGACCTTGTCAAGAAAAAAAACACGAATCTATACAGATGCTTACTTATGTTGCAGTGTATCTATCATTCTGGAATCAATGGAACGAATAATCACAATTCTATACTCAAATAATTGAAAATATCACTTTTCAATTCTAGATATCTTCAACTGAATTACTGTGGGTGTTGCGATGAATGATTCAATTAATGGCACAGTTCAAAGAATTAATGTGCGCTCCTTACCAATATATTTAAAGCCCTCTGGTACACAGTTGCTGCAAATTTACAGTAAGTTTGCCGCAACGAGTTGTGGCGCATTTGCTGCAACTAGTTGCGACGCATTTGCCCCAAGTATAGTTTTCGTATGCATTTTTTTCTCTGGCACACACTTTATATGTGCACAATAATTCGGTTTGAATACCATGTATTCATTTAGAAATATCATAATCAAGTTTTACACAAGAAAAAATCCTTTCAAGAACTATATGGGTACATGCACAATATCTGATAATAATATTCAAGCATCCTCACAGATGTGTACCCTGGACTCACCGTGATTAGGGGTTTAAATTTTTACTGGGGAATACCCAATATCACTACGCCACTTTGCTCACGGTTGTACTAGAAATCACTACCCTGCAGAAAGAACATCTAGCGATAGATAACACCGAGTCATTTATGTTACTACACTGAACGAGGTTATCGCAACGTGCGAGAAAAGGCTCGATTACAAATTGTGAAAAGGTAATTTTGTGCGTTTTTTTTTTTAGAGGTGGGGTTGAATCTTCTATTTTAAAAGAAGTATTATTAAATTTAAGGTTGTAGTCCCATCCTCTTTTTAAAGTATGGATTCGCCCCTGCATTTGAAATGATTTCTTGTTCAGATGTTGAAGCAGTGTTCGACCTTAAATAGACTAGGTTAGCATGTAAAATTCGAAAAAATAAATAAAAATGACTTCCGATTTCACTACAAAATTGTTTTATGAACGAGTCCCAAGATTCCAATCTTAATTGTACCTGATGATATTTTAGACGAAGTCTGATGATGTAAGAAAACAATTGAGGATGATGACGATGATTTTTCGGATTATGACGCTGATGTATTGCTAACAATTCTGAATAAAGCAAAATCAATTTTCAAACAGATATATTTTTAAATAATAATAAAAGTTAAGTATAATGCATTATATTTTGTCTGGAGTCGCCAATTGGGCAGACAAATTTGGTACATGACCGGTAACTTTGCAATAGCTACTGATCCTTTGGACCAGAGAGTTACGTGTGAAATGGTAAGTTGTGAACACCGTGTTGAAGGCCTACTGGTTCAAATCATTATAAGAATGATGGACTGCATATACAATGCCGGACTACTATGGGTTTCCATACCAGTGTAAAGGTGACCTAATTTTTTTGTTACCTTCCGAGTCTTTGTGGACAGGC
>NC_079172.1:67196098-67246098 GCF_947568905.1 Ostrea edulis | reverse complement strand
ATATCTAAGAACTTTACATTCTCTGTGTAAGTTATATCTAAGAACTTTACATTCTCTGTATAAGTTATATCTAAGAACTTTATATTCTATGCATAAGTTATATCTAAGAACTTTACATTCTCTGTATAAGCTATATCTAAGAACTTTATATTCTCTGTATAAGTTATATCTAAGAACTTTACATTCTCTGTAATGAGTTACGTGTATTATTAATGAGTTACGTGCATTAGTAATTACGTGTATTACTAATGAATTACGTGTATTAGTAATGAGTTACGTGTATTAGTAATTACGTGTATTAGTAATGAGTTACGTGTATTAATAATTAAGTGTATTAGTAATGAGTTACGTGTATTAGTAATGAGTTACGTGTATTAGTAATGAGTTACGTGTATTAGTAATTACGTGTATTAGTAATGAGTTACGTGCATTAGTAATTACGTGTATTAGTAATGAGTTACGTGTATTAGTAATGAGTTACGTGTATTAGTAATGAGTTACGTGTATTAGTAATGAGTTACGTGTATTAGTAATGAGTTCGTGTGTTAGTAATTACGTGTATTAGTAATGAGTTACGTGTATTAGTAATGAGGTACGTGTATTAGTAATGAGTTACGTGTATTAGTAATGAGGTACGTGTATTAGTAATGAGTTACGTGTATTAGTAATGAGTTACGTGTATTAGTAATGAGGTACGTGTATTAGTAATGAGTTACGTGTATTAGTAATGAGTTCGTGTATTAGTAATGAGTTACGTGCATTAGTAATTACGTGTATTAGTAATGAGGTACGTGTATTAGTAATGAGTTACGTGTATTAGTAATGAGTTACGTGTATTAGTAATGAGTTACGTGTATTAGTAATGAGTTACGTGTATTAGTAATGAGTTACATGTCTATCTATTACACAGAATTAAAACAATATGATAGAAAACAAAGGCTTATATTTTAATTCTTTAACAGATCATGGTTTTTTGTTTGTTTTTTTGGTTTTTTTTATTTGTTTGTTTGTTTTTTATTTTTATCTTTTTTTTTTTTAATTTAGCGAATTTTGGTACATGTTGAATAGCTTTAGCAGTGGCATAGCTACACTATAGCACTGTATGCACGTGCTTACAAATATTTTCGTTAAATTTTTATTACATATTATGAAAAATGTCCTCAGCTTCTGGGGGCTGCCCCCCCTCCCCCCCCCCCAGACCCCCTGCTTACAAATATTTCAAACCTAGCTACTCCACTACTTAGGTATTGCATTTGATGAAGAATTCACGTAAGTTCCTGTATTTATAATCCAGACACTGTCTTTATCCGTATCCATAAGACTCAAGATTGTAACGTCCAATGAATAGATGCGGGTGTATGATATGAATGATCGGATCCACTTCTTTCTCGAGGTAGCGGAGTTCATCCTATTGGGATATATGAGTTATAGTTACCCATCCAATGTCTACTTACTTAATGAACTTCATTTTGTATCTTCTATACATAGACAAAATCCACTCATATCTATAGTTCTATATGCCAACATTTGATGGTGTTGACAATAGGGTTGATTAAATTTAATTCATTATTTATATTATGCAATTTTGTATTTCTAAACATATTTTTTGGTTTTCTTTTTTATGTTGTTTTCTTTCCTTTGTAAAAATCCAGGGTACATTTGAATATTATGTACGACTTAATTTAATCGAATGAGATTTGGTATGAGCTACTGTGCATATGTACCATAGCGACAGCGTCAAGATGGCGGCAAATGGACCCTCGGTAAATTTAAAACTATTTTTATAGAGTTTATGGTTTTCAATGCCATTCTAAACAAAGTTGCGAAGTTATGTACATTCTTTGGCATTCATTTAGCATTTTATCAAAATCATACCCAATATTTTATCACTTTTTTCAATATTCAATGCTTGAAATGAACAAGATGAATGTAGATCTACTCGGTTTTGTGCTTTTAGTTTTAAATTGCATGGGTTTTCAATTAGCCGGAGCTTATTTTTTATCATATATTGATGCTTAAATTCCGTTATCTAATTTCTTTTCAGTTAGTAGAGTCCAGCAAGACTAAGAAAAACCTTATGATTAAGGGTCAAGGCAAGGGAGGAGGAGGATTTAAGCTCCTGCGGAGACCGAGAGCCCCGAAATTACCGCCCCTTGAACCTGAGTTACCGCCTTCACCTGATAAACCTTTCTATGAAATATATGACTTTGAACAGGAAGAGGATTTCAATCAGCGACATCTTCATTCCCCAACCCCTAGTGTAGTCCCCAGCCTTGTGTCCCCGCCCCCTTCAGAGTCACATCCCACCAGGGGTACATACTACAGAAACTTTGGGATCTCACCTCATAGTAATGGATCCTTACTACGTAAAGATGATAAAAAGTTTGTGCTGGATCCAATTTATCGTGAAAAAACTAGTTTAGGTACATATGTTGACGGTAAATCGCTAGTGAAACCATTTAAACCAAGGGGACCAGAGGTCTTCCCCACCAGACCCCCCAAAAAGCCAGGGGAGATTCTGCAGATGGACAATTTTGAGGATATCCGATACTATCAGCCTCCAGCATTTACTCTGGATAATTTTGTTTATCATCTCTCAGACCTTCGTAACATACCTGTTCGTAAAGTCAAGGAAATGTTTTATTCAAAGCACAACTATAAAAAATTGACGAAAATTTTGGCAGAGAAATACATCACTCCCACTGTTCAAGAGGAAATCAAAATAAATGAAATGACACCAGAAGGTAAGTTAAAGTAATAAATTTTCAAAATTTATCATATGACATAAGGATTACAGTATTTTATAACTGTTTCCCCCATTTTGTAACCCCTACTTTTCTAATCTATTATATAGGTGGTACTCAATCACAACTTCTCAGAATTTATGGCTTTTCTGGAAAGTGGAAAAAGAATCTAGAATGTATTCAATAATGATAACCTCCATTTTCCAAGTCAATTAAAAAGAGAAGAGAATTTTGAGTTTCGGTCTAAAATTTTATGAATCTATTCAATATCAATATGAAAGCGTCATGTATATATGTAGAAATATAGTATATATATATATATGAAATTATTCATTTTTTACAATTAGTATGGTTAGAATATAACTTATAAAAGGACTTCTAAGGTGTAGAGTAATATTTTATATCCTTTACCTGAAACTGAAATGAATCAAATGATTAAGGGCTGTTAAAGTTGCATGCGATATGAAGTTTGCGATTTTAGATCATGTAATATGAGGTTTAGGTTTGTGATTTTACATCATGTAATATGAGGTTTGTGATTTTACATCATGTATAAATATGAGGTTTGTGATTTTACATCATGTAATATGAGGTTTGTGATTTTACATCATGTATAAATATGAGGTTTGTGATTTTACATCGTGTAATATGAGGTTTGTGATTTTACATCGTGTATTATGAGGTTTGTGATTTTACATTGTGTAATATGAGGTTTGTGATTTTACATCGTGTAATATGAGGTTTGTGATTTTACATCGTGTAATATGAGGTTTGTGATTTTACATCGTGTATTATGAGGTTTGTGATTTTACATCGTGTAATATGAGGTTTGTGATTTTACATCGTGTAATATGAGGTTTGTGATTTTACATCGTGTAATATGAGGTTTGTGATTTTACATCGTGTAATATGAGGTTTGTGATTTTACATCATGTAATATGAGGTTTGTGATTTTACATTGTGTAATATGAGGTTTGTGATTTTACATCATGTATAAATATGAGGTTTGTGATTTTACATCATGTATAAATATGAGGTTTGTGATTTTACATCGTGTAATATGAGGTTTGTGATTTTACATCGTGTATTATGAGGTTTGTGATTTTACATCGTGTAATATGAGGTTTGTGATTTTACATCGTGTAATATATGAGGTTTGTGATTTTACATCATGTAATATGAGGTTTGTGATTTTACATCATGTAATATGAGGTTTGTGATTTTACATCGTGTAATATGAGGTTTGTGATTTTACATATTGTAATATGAGGTTTGTAATTTTAACAACAGGACAGAACATTCCACCATCTGAGCCCAGGATTCCCCAGAAACAGCTTCTTGTCGAAATGGCAGCCATGATTAAACAGCATGTGCGAGACCTAATGAATACTGAGGTCAAATCAGTGATTCGGCCGTTACGGAAATACAGCCCTTCGTATGCCGACGATAACGTCCCTCACACTGAGATCATTCTATATGAGGATGACACTTTTGATGTTACTCAAGATCTACAGTAGGTTGCTTTAAAATTACTTTCACATCCTCCAATAAGTTATGCAGAATAATTTGTAGTATAGGAAAGAAGAAAATTTTGGGTTGGACTGGGAATGGAACCCGGGACCCCTGCATTACTAGTCAGGTGCTCTAACCACTGAGCTATCCAGGCCAGTATCCACAGGCCCTAAATACTATAAATTACGGAACATTCGTAACTTGATTGATGTGAACTTATTGTAGAACTTGGGATGAATTACTATACAATGATCTATCTTAACTGTTCACTTACAGTGGTGTTTTCTTTATAGGAATTTTTGTTTTCATCACAGTTTGTCATGTTCACGTTTTCATGTTTTACTCTTGGAATTGAAAGTAATGCAGATATATATATGAAATCGTCCGTTTTTGCTTTCAATCATCTGGCTTTAGGAGACGTAATTAATTTCGTGGGACTACTATACCTGGGCATTTATTTTTGTGGGACTACTGTACATATGTACTTACTAGTATTTAAGTGGGATTTCTGTTCATATTATGTACTTCTTTTAGCGACATTTCTTATTTGCATGTATGTGTACTTGTTTGGGATTACTGTACGTGATAAAAGTGTACTTGTTTGAATGGGATTGACATACATATAGGTGTACTTAAATTTCATGGGATTACCATACATACATTTATTTAAACAGGATTACTGTACATATATGTAAACTTATTTTAGCTATGTACTTATTTCAGTTATGAGTACGTATTTCTTATTTTAGGGATACAGAAATTCCAGGGGCTGATTCAATGTTTCACTCGGCCCCATCTAGATATTTCCAGGGAGCTGGACGCAGTCAGTCTCCTTTCAGTACGTATCTATACTGCGCTAATTCATCAGGAGTTTTACACTACGAGTAGTCATCAGATAATCTAACCCGCTAACAAATTTAAACATAACTAGTTCTAATTCATCTATATCAGGAGTTTTACACTACGACGAGTCATCAGATAATCTAACCCGCTAACAAATTTAAACATAACTAGTTCTAATTCATCTATATCAGGAGTTTTACACTACGACGAGTCATCAGATAATCTAACCCGCTAACAAATTTAAACATAACTAGTTCTAATTCATCTATATCAGGAGTTTTACACTACGACGAGTCATCAGATAATCTAACCCGCTAACAAATTTAAACATAACTAGTTCTAATTCATCTATATCAGGAGTTTTACACTACGACGAGTCATCAGATAATCTAACCCGCTAACAAATTTAAACATAACTAGTTCTAATTCATCTATATCAGGAGTTTTACACTACGAGGAGTCATCAGATAATCTAACCCGCTAACAAATTTAAACATAACTAGTTCTAATTCATCTATATCAGGAGTTTTACACTACGAGTAGTCATCAGATAATCTAACCCGCTAACAAATTTAAACATAACTAGTTCTAATTCATCTATATCAGGAGTTTTACACTACGACGAGTCATCAGATAATCTAACCCGCTAACAAATTTAAACATAACTAGTTCTAATTCATCTATATCAGGAGTTTTACACTACGACGAGTCATCAGATAATCTAACCCGCTAACAAATTTAAACATAACTAGTTCTAATTCATCTATATCAGGAGTTTTACACTACGACGAGTCATCAGATAATCTAACCCGCTAACAAATTTAAACATAACTAGTTCTAATTCATCTATATCAGGAGTTTTACACTACGAGGAGTCATCAGATAATCTAACCCGCTAACAATTTAAATATAATTACAAATAAAAGAGAAATATCCATTATTATCCCAAAATAATATTTCACCTATCTCATATATTATAATATATTTACATGTTATGTCATATGACAACAAAGTCTCCACATGCATAGATTCACAATACACATGCATACGTAATTTTGTATGAGTATTTAAAAACAAAAGCTGTAAGTCACAATATACATGTACACTGTAATTTTTTAAATGCACAAAAAGTAATGTTTCTGTAGTAAACAATATTTCATGGAGGAGTAATTACTGGTAAAGTTTGTATATCAACAAAGATACAAATATGTCTACTGATCTTAAAGGGACTGATTCACGATTTTACCCAAAATTTTGTTTTTCACTTTTAATGATCAAAATCTACTGTCTAATGTGTTTGAAAGATTTCACATGAAAATTAAGGTTATACATCATCACAGAAGCTCATTTCAGAGAGTTTATTATTTGTTTTGTAAACAAATATTGCGGTATGCTATTGTTTACGAAATTTTCAAAAGAAATGGATATCGATCAAAGTATTATTATATCTTTCATATTTCAAGCATTTTTGAGGTGAAATATGTCATCTTAAAGTTAAAATTTGTGACTATGCAAAATTAAGATGCATTATATTACAAAATCAATATTTCACTTGTTTGTTTACATAAAAAGACTCGAATCTTTGTTTACATAACACATATTTAAGGCTATAAAATATTGCTTTCATTCTTGCATTCAGAAGGTCAAAATTTTGGCTGTCAACATTAAATGAGTTATATTTCTAATGTTTAACATCAAAAATGAAAAATATTTTTATCAAAAATCGTGAACCAGTCCCTTTAAACATGATAAAATGCTCTTTATTTTTTTTTTTTAATACAAGTAATGATAAACCAGTGATATCCAGAATCATTCAACAGATTTCTTCAAAACATTTACTTCACACCCTGGTATAAAAAACTTGGTCCCATTTAGCTAAAGTTTGAAAATTAGGCTCAATATATGTACTTGCTTATAGGATTTCTTTTCAAATATATACAACATCTCAAGTTTTTAACACCTCAGTGAGATAAGGACTCCCAGATCATTCATTTTGTTACCGGTATTCATGTTCCAGTCTACAGACTCTGCCTGGAATGTTTGTGTTATCTACACGAAGTGTTTGATTGAGTAATATATTTTGGTTTATAGCTGTTTTTGTGCTATCTACATGAAGTAACTGTTTGATTGAGTAACATTTTGATTTTTAGCTGCTCCCTCAGAAAATGCCATATCTCCATCAGAACTGGCTATCTTGGATGCTCTGATAAATGGCGGAAAAGCTCTCAGTCTTAAGGTGGGTTGGAAATTCTCAGAAGTCAGTTATGTGCATTACAAGCTGCAGATACAGTCGACTTCTCCCAGATGGTTATAAGATTACATAAAATGTCTCAAATCATTAAAACATAAACTGAGCTGTTGGATTTTATAGTTTTAAGAGATGTTAACTGTAGTAAAAAAAAAAAAGATTGCAAAGATTAAAGAGCACATGCCTGCATGTTACGAGAATTTTGACCCTTAAATTTAAGTACATCATTTTTTTGTTGTTGTAATTTACGTTAGACATTTTACTATAATGCATCTGAAAGCCTGGATTTTAGAAATATACATGTACAGTGCAATCTCTTTATTTCAGGCACATTTTATATCGGAAATGCCAGATATCTCACCTCTAATGAGGACAGTGACCTATGTTAATTTGTCTTTCAATGATTTCTCGGTGAGTTAATTATTCCAAACCATATCAGTATAATTTGTAACGTGTGGAAAACAGTTTTTATTAGCTGTGAAAGTGATGGCAACCATTTTTCTCTTAAAATTTCTCAATGACATAGGAATATTTATTAATGACTAATAAAACATTTATTTTGTTCAAATACAAGAGAAACCTAATAAAACTAGTTAGATACATGTAATCGCTTTTAGTGTAAAGAAATACATGTATATAAGGAAGAATTATCGTCTTGCAAGATAAAAATTATTAAATCACCAAAATTACATATTCATGCGCCTGTTTTGATTCATGTGCCTGTTTTGAGGTAAAAAGTGTTTGAAATAAATACTGATGTTATTACTTAAATATGAACTATAGAACAATTTTCATTGAATTACCGCAAATTTTTGGTGACAAAATTACAGATAATGCCCTTTTAAAGTTCTCTACATTTGTATATAATTTTTATAAAGTGAAGACTGCATGATGAAATAGTGTAATTAGTATGAAAGAAATACAGAATGGGGGGGGGGGGGTATTTGATATGAAATATGATACAGTACTTACTAGTTGTGGGTAGTTATCATGATTGTACTATACTTTCTTGAGTAGCTTTTCCCTCGCGAGATCCTGGAAATCCGACATCTGGAAATTTTGAAGCTTCGGAACAACCCTCTTAGGGAACTTCCATCCGACATCCATCGCCTGCGGAGCCTCAGAATCCTAGTGGTCTCCTTCTGTCTCCTCACCAACATCCCCATGGGGTACCTCATTTACTGTCACTTCAGTGTAGATACCAAGCTCTTAACATCCTCAAATTTACCTCATTTACTGTCACATTCTTCAGTGTAGATACCAAGCTCTTAATATCCTCAAATTTACCTCATTTACTGTCACTTCAGTGTAGATACCAAGCTCTTAACATCCTCAAATTTACCTCATTTACTGTCACTTCAGTGTAGATACCAAGCTCTTAACATCCTCAAATTTACCTCATTTACTGTCACTTCAGTGTAGGTACCGAGCTCTTAACATCCTCAAATTTACCTCATTTACTGTCACATTCCTCAGTGTAGATACCAAGCTCTTAACATCCTCAAATTTACCTCATTTACAGTCACATTCCTCAGTGTAGGTACCAAGCTCTTAACATCCTCAAATTTACCTCATTTACTGTCACATTCCTCAGTGTAGGTACTGAGCTCTTAACATCCTCAAATTTACCTCATTTACAGTCACATTCCTCAGTATAGGTACTGAGCTCTTAACATCCTCAAATTTACCTCATTTACTGTCACCAGTGTAGGTACCGAGCTCTTAACATCCTCAAATTTACCTCATTTACTGTCACATTCCTCAGTGTAGATACCAAGCTCTTAACATCCTCAAATTTACCTCATTTACAGTCACATTCCTCAGTGTAGGTACCAATCTCTTAACATCCTCAAATTTACCTCATTTACAGTCACATTCCTCAGTGTAGGTACCAATCTCTTAACATCCTCAAATTTACCTCATTTACAGTCACATTCCTCAGTGTAGGTACCGAGCTCTTAACATCCTCAAATTTACCTCATTTACAGTCACATTCCTCAGTGTAGGTACCAAGCTCTTAACATCCTCAAATTTACCTCATTTACTGTCACTTCAGTGTAGGTACCAAGCTCTTAACATCCTGAAATTTACCTCATTTACTGTCACATTCCTCAGTGTAGGTACCGAGCTCTTAACATCCTCAAATTTACCTCATTTACAGTCACATTCCTCAGTGTAGGTACCGAGCTCTTAACATCCTCAAATTTACCTCATTTACAGTCACATTCCTCAGTGTAGGTACCAAGCTCTTAACATCCTGAAATTTACCTCATTTACTGTCACCTCAGTGTAGATACCAAGCTCTAACCCCTGCGGTGGCCTAGAGGTTAGAGCGTTCACCCCGCATGTGGGAGGCCGGGGTTCGAATCCCGGTCGTGACAGACCTAAGTTGTTAAAACAGGTAGTGACAGTTCCATCGCTAAATGCTCAGCATCAGGTGTGACTGTCACAGGTCCTCGGAGATGACCTTAAAAACGGATATCCCGTGTCGCAGTAGGTGTGGCACGCTAAAGAACCCTCACTGCTCAAAGGCAGTAAGTGCCGAGCAAAGGCCTAAATTTGAAGCCCTTCACCGGTCTTGGTAATGTCTCCATATGAGTGAAAAATTCTCGAGAGAGACGTTAAGCAAGATACAATCAATCAATCTTAACATCCTCAAATTTACCTCATTTACTGTCACATTCCTCAGTGTAGATACCAAGCTCTTAACATCCTCAAATTTACCTCATTTACTGTCACATTCCTCAGTGTAGATACCAATCTCTTAACATCCTCAAATTTACCTCATTTACTGTCACATTCCTCAGTGTAGATACCAAGCTCTTAACATCCTCAAATTTACCTCATTTACTGTCACATTCCTCAGTGTAGATACCAAGCTCTTAACATCCTCAAATTTACCTCATTTACTGTCACATTCCTCAGTGTAGATACCAAGCTCTTAACATCCTCAAATTTACCTCATTTACTGTCACATTCCTCAGTGTAGATACCAAGCTCTTAACATCCTCAAATTTACCTCATTTACAGTCACATTCCTCAGTGTAGATACCAATCTCTTAACATCCTCAAATTTACCTCATTTACAGTCACATTCCTCAGTGTAGATACCAATCTCTTAACATCCTCAAATTTACTATCACATTCTTCAACATCCTCACATTTTTTGTCACATGTTCCATATTCACTGTCACATGTTCCATATTCACTGTCACACATTCCATATTCACTGTCACACGTTCCATATTCACTGTCACATCTTCCATATTCACTGTCACATCTTCCATATTCATTGTCACTCACATCTTCCATATTCATTGTCACACATCCCTCAGTGTAGAGATAACAACCTACCAACAACAGCCACCTCTTTCATGTTTATTTTCTGTTTCCATGCTTATTTTCTGTTTCCATGCTTATTTTCTGTTTCCATGTTTATCTTCTGTTTCCATGCTTATTTTCTGTTTCCATGTTTATTTTCTGTTTCCATGCTTATTTTCTGTTTCCATGTTTATATTCTGTTTCCATTCCTATTCCAATTTACACTATTTTGATTTATAAAGTGAGGATAATTATCTGCGAAAAATATATCTGAATGAATATACACATAGTACATCATACACTGTACATGTATATATGAATATTGTACAGTACAGTTATTCTGAAGTTTTGTAAATGATGCTCTTTTGATTCAGGTTGTTTGCCTTGCCCAAGCTGATTCACTTGGATATTTCCTATAACAAACTGACTTTCATTCAGAATGAGATTGCCAACATGAGGTAATTAACATTATAATCATTCAATATGAGATTTTTCTTTCATGCTAATGACACATGTAACAGATTTTTATGTCATTGGAGATGGGGGCATTTTGTATTTGGTCTGGCCATCTGTTTGTCTACAAAAACTTTAACCTAGGCCATAGCTTTTGAATGGATGGTGATAGGGCTTTCCTTGTTACAAGACCTTTCATTTGAATCGCTTTGAATTTTAAGTATACATGTCAAAGGTGAAGGTCACTGGAATGAAATTTCGAAATTTTTAGTGTACATTTTTTTAGTCAAAGGACTATACATAATTTGGACCTGACAAAAATGTGACTGTCAGTTCTCTGAAACAGTTCTCGGCTTCATCTTGAGGAGGGATGTGTGCACAATTCTCTGAAACAGTTCTCGGCTTCATCTTGAGGAGGGATGTGTGCACAATTCTCTGAAACAGTTCTCGGCTTCATCTTGAGGAGGGATGTGTGCACAATTCTCTGAAACAGTTCTCGGCTTCATCTTGAGGAGGGATGTGTGCACAATTCTCTGAAACAGTTCTCGGCTTCATCTTGAGGAGGGATGTGTGCACAATTCTCTGAAACAGTCCTCGGCTTCATCTTGAGGAGGGATGTGTGCACAATTCTCTGAAACAGTTCTCGGCTTCATCTTGAGGAGGGATGTGTGCACAATTCTCTGAAACAGTCCTCGGCTTCATCTTGAGGAGGGATGTGTGCACAATTCTCTGAAACAGTTCTCGGCTTCATCTTGAGGAGGGATGTGTGCACAATTCTCTGAAACAGTCCTCGGCTTCATCTTGAGGAGGGATGTGTGCACAATTCTCTGAAACAGTTCTCGGCTTCATCTTGAGGAGGGATGTGTGCACAATTCTCTGAAACAGTTCTCGGCTTCATCTTGAGGAGGGATGTGTGCACAATTCTCTGAAACAGTTCTCGGCTTCATCTTGAGGAGGGATGTGTGCACAATTCTCTGAAACAGTTCTCGGCTTCATCTTGAGGAGGGATGTGTGCACAATTCTCTGAAACAGTTCTCGGCTTCATCTTGAGGAGGGATGTGTGCACAATTCTCTGAAACAGTCCTCGGCTTCATCTTGAGGAGGGATGTGTGCACAATTCTCTGAAACAGTTCTCGGCTTCATCTTGAGGAGGGATGTGTGCACAATTCTCTGAAACAGTCCTCGGCTTCATCTTGAGGAGGGATGTGTGCACAATTCTCTGAAACAGTTCTCGGCTTCATCTTGAGGAGGGATGTGTGCACAATTCTCTGAAACAGTTCTCGGCTTCATCTTGAGGAGGGATGTGTGCACAATTCTCTGAAACAGTTCTCGGCTTCATCTTGAGGAGGGATGTGTGCACAATTCTCTGAAACAGTTCTCGGCTTCATCTTGAGGAGGGATGTGTGCACAATTCTTTGATGTATGATTATACGTGTGACTCTCAATAGTTCGAACTTCGATCTCTCAAAGTGAAATCACAGTCCCATTCTTTTTCTGTATATAACTATGCAAATTTACTCTTGGTCTCTCGAACTTCTGATCTTTCAAAGTTCTTGATGTCTTGAAGTGAAATATATTTAAGTCCCGTAGATTATATTTGTTTTTCACTCTTGATATCTCGAAGTGGTGGTAGCACATATATATGTATATATACACACCATCAATGAAGCGTATAATTGTTTCCTCTTGGACCGTACCTGGATAAAGGTGGATACCCGAGACTAGGGTGGCCATGTTAATTACAGGTACATGTATTCAGACTTCCATCGTAGGTGCATGTACCTTGTGTGTTAGGACCTTTACGTTTTGGTTTTCAAGGTTACATATGAAAGGTCAAGTTCACTGTCAGGAAAAATTAGAAATGTAAATACTGCATTATATATTTCATTTATGAATGAATGATCAGAATATCTTTAAAGATTTGAATAAGTGTACAGTATATTTCCAATGATTTTGCCTTCAGTTGTAATGATAGCCATTTTCTCATGAATGTCATTTGTGAACAATGTGTGTTTGAATCATTTTAAATTGAGTACATCTATTTTAACGGTTGGGAATTCTAACAGAAATGAAAGTAGAATGTAAATTTTAAACAAAAATCATTTTTGAAAATACATGTACATGAGTGTATGAGCTGCCGCGCAATACTTCATTCTGGCATACTTTTCATGAAGTGCTAACATGCTTCATTAGAAATGCTGATGTGGAGCATGAGAGTTTATGCTGTCAGGGATTTTCAAAATTGAAATTTATTTCTTAAATATTACATGTAGCAAGGTGATGCCCCTTCGCTTTACGGAGCCTTCACTGTGTGTAGACTAGATATATTAATACATGGATATTATTATTTTATGTATAAGACATGGTCATAATTTCTACAGAAAAAGTGTAAATTAATTCATCTAGATCTTGTATTCCTTTTCCCAGGTTATACATTTTCTCTCGTTAGTTCTGTGGATTTGGCTTTAGGATACCAATCTATTGATAATTAGGTACAATATATTGATAATTAGGTACAATATATTGATAATTAGGTACAATCTTGCAGGGATTTAAAAATTCTCATAATTTGCACTAAAATTACAATCGGTAAATCAAAGATTTTGATACAAAATTTTCCTATTTAAGCTTTGTCTTTTGTATAGTTAATTTGATGTGAACTAAACACTTACATGACCTGTTGACAGGAACTTAAGGGAGCTAAACATGGAGGGGAACCAGTTACCTGCCATGCCATGTGGGGCTCTACTCCTGGACCTGTTCTACCTCAATGTCAAAAATAACTTCATGCATCCGCTGTTCTGGAAGGAAAACACCCAAAACCAGCCCCAGGTAAGCACCCCAACCCGCTGTGTGCCGGCTCCATACAATACCAGCCCTATGTAAACACCCCAACCCACTGTGTGCCGGCTCCATACAATACCAGCCCCAAGTAAACACCCCAACCCACTGTGTGCCGGCTCCATACAATACCAGCCCCAAGTAAACACCCCAAACCGCTGTGTGCCGGCTCAAAACAATACCAGCCCTATGTAAACACCCCAACCCACTGTGTGCCGGCTCCATACAATACCAGCCCCAAGTAAACACCCCAACCCGCTGTATGCCGGCTCAAAACAATACCAGCCCTATGTAAACACCCCAACCCACTGTGTGCCGGCTCCCTACAATACCAGCCCCAAGTAAACACCCCAACCCGCTGTGTGCCAGCTCCATACAAAGTTTCTTTACATCGGGAAAAATGATCTGATTTCACCTATACATCTTTGGAATATGATATATAAATGAAAGAATGCCATTGAATTTTGATGAACTAGAAATCCTCTAACATATTTGAACAGATGAACTGAAGTTCTTATTGGCCTGATAATTGTTTCTGTGGTTGCAGAGCAAACATAAACAGGTGACATGTTTTTGTTTTACAGAGATTGATTGACATGTGTGCTCTGACGTTAGTGGAAGGGGAGGTAATCACAGAAAAAGACCCTCTCCCAGAGTCTGTCAGGAAAGTCTTGGCCAAGTAAGTACAGCATCTCAGCCACAGTGATAATACTGTATCTTGCATCACTGCATGTCTATCCTACCATAAAGCTGTGCATTTCTTTTGGAATGTGTGTACATGCAATTTCGTCTCTTTTAAATTGTTTTTGTAATATGTAAGGCATTTAGCATAATTTTTCAAAGTTATGGGGTGGGAGTAGCCAGAAAATTCTTGACAAGCAAAACCAATAATAAGGAAAAGGAACTTAAATAAAAAACCAAAATAAGTAGGTCTGCCTAAAGAGAGAGAGAGAGAGAGAGAGAGAGAGAGAGAGAGAGAGAGAGAGAGAGAGAGATCCTTCAGTATATGGAGTCACTTTGGCCCAGCTGTTGTTCAGCTTTCGTGATTTTTAAGATTTTTTCTTCAATCTTTATTCCCTTAACTTTTTTTTTTTACCCCATATTGTCCCCAAAGGGTCACAACATACCCAACTTGAATTCACACATTATGAGGATGTCTCAATACAAATATGACTAACATGACCTTGCTGTTCTGGAAAAGACTTTCAAAAAATGTTTTTCTTTCCTGTATACATGCATTATGTAAGATTTCATCCACCCTATCCTAATTATACCAAACAAATTTTTAATGGTATGAAGAAATAATCTGGAATCCTTACAACTTTGCATTTTGTTATGATTTAGTGTCGCCCTGCGACTTTTCAAAAAAAAAAAATGCTTTAATTCCCTGTATATTTCCATATGAAACTGTGACCCCACCCTGCCTCAGAGCCCTTGAATTGAATAAACTTGAAATTGAACAACCTGAAGATGCTTGCATATCAATATGACTAATCATGGTCCTCTGTTGTTAAGATGAATTAATATGACTAATCATGGCCCTCTGTTAAGATGAATTAATATGACTAATCATGGCCCTCTGTTAAGATGAATTAATATGACTAATCATGGCCCTCTGTTGTTAAGATGAATTAATATGACTAATCATGGCCCTCTGTTAAGATGAATCAATATGACTAATCATGGCCCTCTGTTGTTAAGATGAATTAATATGACTAATCATGGCCCTCTGTTAAGATGAATCAATATGACTAATCATGGCCCTCTGTTAAGATGAATTAATATGACTAATCATGGCCCTCTGTTGTTAAGATGAATTAATATGACTAATCATGGCCCTCTGTTAAGATGAATCAATATGACTAATCATGGCCCTCTGTTAAGATGAATTAATATGACTAATCATGGCCCTCTGTTGTTAAGATGAATCAATATGACTAATCATGCCCTCTGTTGTTAAGATGAATTAATATCACTAATCATGACCCTCTGTTGTTAAGATGAATTAATATGACTAATCATGGCCCTCTGTTGTTAAGATGAATTAATATGACTAATCATGGCCCTCTGTTGTTAAGATGAATTAATATGACTAATCATGGCCCTCTGTTAAGATGAATCAATATGACTAATCATGGCCCTCTGTTAAGATGAATTAATATGACTAATCATGGCCCTCTGTTAAGATGAATTAATATGACTAATCATGGCCCTCTGTTGTTAAGATGAATTAATATGACTAATCATGGCCCTCTGTTGTTAAGATGAATTAATATGACTAATCATGACCCTCTGTTGTTAAGATGAATCAATATGACTAATCATGGCCCTCTGTTAAGATGAATTAATATGACTAATCATGGCCCTCTGTTGTTAAGATGAATTAATATGGCTAATCATGGCCCTCTGTTGTTAAGATGAATTAATATGGCTAATCATGGCCCTCTGTTGTTAAGATGAATTAATATGGCTAATCATGGCCCTCTGTTGTTAAGATGAATTAATATGGCTAATCATGGCCCTCTGTTGTTAAGATGAATTAATATGACTAATCATGACCCTCTGTTGTTAAGATGAATTAATATGACTAATCATGACCCTCTGTTGTTAAGATGAATTAATATGACTAATCATGGCCCTCTGTTGTTAAGATGAATTAATATGACTAATCATGGCCCTCTGTTGTTAAGATGAAGATTTTAAAGATGTTTCTCTACATATTATGATCTTAAATTTTGATCCCCAATCGTGGCCCCAACCTACTCCCAGGGGCTATGATCTGAACAACTTGAATCTACACTATGACAGGAAGCTTTCATGTTGGTAGACCAGGTGTTGTCCACTCAATATTTTAAGAACTGTTTGCTTGATAAACAACTTGTTCTAGTGGTTTCCCTAAAAGAGTAGATGAGCCCTATTGATTTGAGGTCACAAGATCAAAACTTAATGCTTAAAACTAAACTGGACAAAGGAAAATATTGCCCATTCAGTATCCTTGCTTGACAGACATGAAACTCAGTGCACTAGTTCCCTCTCAAGAGTAGATGACCGATATTGATTTTGAAGTAACAAGTTCAAGGGTCAAACTAATGTTTGTATGCATATTTTTAAGTGATTAATATCATATTAGTTAGTTTTTTGTTAAAAAATAACATTAATCTTTATAAATGACCATGGGTATTATGCTTGGGACCCAAATTTGCCATTATGCATGCGTCCACATGTAATCCACAGGATATAACTACTGTTAAGATGAAATTTTATATCATTTTGAATGACTGAAAAACATAAATGAGCAGTATAATATACGAGATAGGAACATGAATTATTTTGTATACATGTATCGCTGTGTCTTTACAGTCGATCAGTGTGTGATTGTTGCCATGGAGCCCTGTATGGACCGGGTCTGCGAATTATCCGTCCCGTTAGCAAACTTCACGGAATCAAGAACCTTCCATTTCTTTTTCGAGCCTGTTCACCAAGCTGTCTGCAAGTCTTTAAGCACAGTAAGGACACACTGTCAGAAATCCTGTACGGTGCGCAGGCTACGCCTCGTGGGTTTGGGGAGGAGGAGGAGGAATAAAGGGGAATAATTCAGGACAGGGAACACACCAGGGGGAGCCACCGACTATAAACATTGCTGTGGATGACATGTACTGATGGAATAAAGTGTGAAGGAAGGAAACATTGTAAAGACAAAAAAATTGACGATTTTGTTTCATAAAGGTGCCTGTTTAAACAAGACTGAATGTGATTACATTGAGGTGCCTGTTTAAACAAGATTGAATGTGATTACATTGAGGTGCCTGTTTAAACAAGACTGAATGTGATTACATTGAGGTGCCTGTTTAAACAAGACTGAATGTGATTACATTGAGGTGCCTGTTTAAACAAGACTGAATGTGATTACATTGAGGTGTCTGTGAATGTGATTACATTGAGGTGTCTGTGAATGTGATTACATTGAGGTGCCTGTGAATGTGATTACGTTGAGGTGATGTGTCGGAGAACTGATGTACCACTTTCTGTGTATTGTGAGATTGTGAGTGTGTTGATAACTCGGCTCTTTCCAGATTGGGAAATAGTGAGTATGTATAAAACTCAGCTCTGTCCAGATTGTGAAATTGTGAGTTTGTATAAAACTCAGCTCCACCCAGATTGTGGGATTGTGAGTGTGTATAAAACTCAGCTCCGCCCAGATTGTGGGATTGTGAGTGTATAAAAGTGTTTTATGAGAGAAATTTAGAGAGCAGATTTGTTACATTATCAGTTGTGCAAAATAAAACTTGTTGATTTCATTTTGCAAAGTTTATAAAACTGAAAATGTTGTATATTTGTGGTACATAGTTTGCAAGCAATACTTGGAAAGTCTGAAGATTTGATGATAGCTACAATGTATGTCTGGCCCTAAAATTCAAACTTTCTTTTGATTTCTTGGAATCAGTTTCCCGAGAAAAATTAGTCGGAAACAGAAATGAGAATTATATATTTCCCAAAAATAATTCCTCTTCTGGAATATGACATCACAGAGTTGGTGATTTTTTGGGGGTTTCTCTAAAAATTGTTAAATATGTCAACATCACAGCCAGACTTTTGAACTAAATCTCACTTTAACAGAAGGAACATATGATTAAAAAGTGAAACTGAAATCAGAGTTGTCCAAGTTTTATGGCATAGGAACCAGTCTTTACATAGGAACCAGTTTTTACATTGGTCAAAACTTATGTTCAGTATATATATATATATATATATATATATATATATATATGCACACAAGTATATATATTTCTTCTCTCAAATCCATGAATATTGTAAATGTTTTCAGGATTAAACACTATAAACAATGTCCATCTAGTTTTAAAACAAAACGTTTTCTGTGATATATTTACTTCTTTGTAAGTTTACAATAAACCATGTAATAATAATCAGTGGTGGTTATATAGTTCTGGACTTCTTAACAATCGGTATGAAACATGCCAAACAGCATTTGACCCAAAGACAGGTTGTATGGGCAAACTGAATCTTTATAACGACCGTAGAATTGACAAAATGGTGACTTTAAACGAGACTGTTGAAACCCCATTATCATCAACTTGTTTGTCAGCAGCTTGCCTCAATTTAAAAAACTGACCATACGCAGAACAAGCTCTTGCGTATCGAATCGGTTGAGAGATACAAATGTATAAACACATTATGCAGGTGATAATGGAATAGTGCTACATAAACATGGGAAGTTGTGTATAACATTGCTATACTGAGAAGATATAGATAATGCTACACACTATTGTACGAGAATTGTTCCAGACGATGGGCTATCCGTAGATTACTAGAGTTATCCGTAATCAAAATCAGTGTGCCAAGAACGGTCTAACAATCGGTATAAAACACTTCAGACAACATTTGACCCAATGACAGGTTGTACTGGAGAACTAGAATTTATGTGTAAACGTAGTGAGCTAAGTATTTGTATCGCTACAGATCGATCTTTACGCATGCTTAGTGAACTAAAAGTATCATTTCCCAAATATCTGCATTATGTGTGAAAGGTGAAGATAACGAACAGTGGTTAATCTCATAACTCTTATAAGGAATACAAAATGTACAGTTGGGCAAACACGGACCCCTGGATATACCAAAGGTGGGATCAGATATCTTGGAGGAATGAGCATCCCCTGCCGACCGGTCACACCGGCCGTGAGCCAGATAAGATAAGTCGAACGTTGATTTAAATTTACCCCTAAATGTTTAGGAATACAAAAATGACGTGCAAGAATCCGGAACATTACAATATTGGATATGTTTTGTAAACGCGGAAATGAAGTTAAATGAGTTGTGGTTGAAATGTTGTTTTAAAAAAAACAGAAATACGGGAAAAGATTTAATAACGTACGATTTAGAAACACAAGGTCTATCGATACTCAAGACTGAATCGAAATAAACCGAGTTACACGTTGAAACACTGTTTTGAAAGACTTTACGTGAAAGAATTTGGAATAATATAATAATGGTACAATTTGAAAACTCAAGGTAGACACATATCAAAATCATATCATAATCTAGTATTCCATTCCTAGGAAAAATGTAGAGGTCCGGTAATGTCAAATGTATGAAATTTAATGTATGCAATGCATATATATAATAGAGGTCTTACTTCTTTGAAAACATTTTTTTTTAAATTTACATAGAATTCCAAAACCAGATTTGCTCCCAAACTCGCACTAGGACATTTTATCCTTGGAAATACATTGCTGTGAAAGTCCTCCAATGTGTAGAGAATAACGGAACCTTACATACGTTTCACTAGGCTATATCTGTTGGAGTTCAGATCGTCAGACGTTTTGGGTGTTTCATTCTTTGTAGAAACAAAATCGTGCAGTTCACAATTTACCCTGATCTCATTATCAATTGTGTATTTTGAACGATTATATTTTTTACTCTCGACATCAGTCTCAAAGGTTAGTATTCCCCCTTCAGGTTTCAAAATTTCTGATTGCATTTCCTCCAAATAATCCTCCCTTGGTCGCCTATCTTGGATGTTAAATGGAACTCTTGTTTCTTTTAATCCAGATATTGGCAAGGTGGATGCTTTCCCATTCATTCGATGCGTGCAACTTTCTTCCAATATAAGCATGGGTCTTTTTTGCTTGTTCGTGTTTTTGAGGTCTTGTGAACTTGAGGGATTTTGCAATGTGCTATATGTACTAGGACCTAATGTGCGGCTCTTTGTTGATGTCAGACGAGGTTCATTAGACACTTTCACTGTTGGGTTTTCTCTGTGGTCGGTAATGGTTGTCGACGATAACGCTGTCGCTGTAAGCTCGTTCCTGCTTGGCAAACGCTTATCTGTGAGAAAATATACACGACGCAAATGTTGTACAAATGTTTCTCTAGGATGAATATTTTGTAAACCTAAATACGTAAGAACAATATTTGTACACCACAAAATACTGTTTTGATAATGAAGGATAATTGATGCCAATTCTGCATGATGCATAAGCGTAAAAATCTTTTTATCTTTTAAATCAGTAAAGATGATCACAAAGATTACTATAGTTTTTTCTACCTTTATGCTCTTTAAAAACTGTCTCCCCACATCTGAACATTGTCAATCTGAATAAAAATATTTTTTAAAAATCACAAGAATCACCATGCAAATTTTAATATTAGTTGAAAATCTTACCAATAGACACCACGAGTTTCAAAACAAGAGGCCCATGGGCCTTAACAGTCACCTGTACACAACACATAACAAATAACCTCAGTTTGAAACATGACATACTAATCTTACGGTATGATTACTTCGATTCAAGGTCATGCTATTCTGTGTGTTAAAACTTAACTCTTATAATACATAAATGTATGTTAACAACAGAGTTAATGTCGACAGGAATATTTATTATTCTCAATGAAAGGTGAAGATAACGAACAGTGATTGACCTCATAACTCCTATAAGGAATACAAAATGGAGAGTTAGGCAAACACCGACCCTTGAATATATACTAGATGTGAGAGGTGGGATCAGGTGTCTAGGAGGAGTAAGCACACCCGTCGACCGGTCACATCCGCCTTGAGAACCATATCTTGATCGGGTAAACGGAGCAACCCGAAATCAAAATCAGTGTGCCAAGAACGGCTTAATAATCGGCATGAACAAGACAGTCAGCATTTGTCCTGATAATAGATTGTGTTGACAAACTAGGTCATTAAAACGACTATATAATTTGCTAGATGTTGACTTTAAACGACACTATTGAAACTCTTGTAACATCAACTTATTTTTATGGTGAAGATAATGAACAGTGATCAATCTCATAACTCCTATAAGCAATACAAAATAGAGAGGTGGGTAAGCACGGATCCCTGGACATACCAGAGGTGGAATTTGTGATTTGTGAGTAGCTTACTTCGATTTAAAAACTGATCATACGCAGATCAATCTCTTCTGATGTGTTTCCAATCTATTGTTGGGCCGTTCTTTATACTGATTTTGATTATGGATTTTTCCGTTTAACTGATCCAGATATAGAACTCACGACGGGCGTGACCGCTCGACAGATGATGATTACTTCTCCTAGGCAACTGATCCCACCTCTGGTACATCCAGGATTCCTTTTTTGTCCAATTCTCTATTTAGTATTGCTTATAGGAGTTATGAGATTGACCGCTGTTCGTTATCTTCGCCTTTCATAGTAGAAGTATATTTGTAGAAAATTCAAGTATGGAATAGCTTTGGCTTCTTCAAATAACGTATTCAAAGTCTCAATGGAACAGAGTAAAGTTTTTGGTGTATATGATGTGGACCTATTTATCTATTATTAAGTGTGACATCGTGTATATTTGGTCTTTAATATGAACGATGTCCATGACTGTGTTTACGTCTTTGTGCATTTGGGAAAAGTGCCATCATATTCATGCTTTTTCCTAGTGAACCAATATACACTGTCGTTGCATCCGTGATATCCATAATATGAGAAAAACCATGTAATATCAATTTATTTTGGTTTTTAAGTTGATCATACGCAGAATTTCCCTTGTATATCGAATCAGATGAGAGACATATACACCATGATATGCAGATAATAATGGAATGTTGCTACATACACAGAGGCAGCTGAAGTAATATTGTTTATTATGATGTTGAGTTGATAAATCTAGGTAAGCTACTGATGTTACATGGGTTTTAACAGTATCTTTCAAAGTCAACATTTCGTAAATTATATTGTCGTCAACCTGTCATTAGACCGAATGTTGTCTGACGTGTTTCATAGCAATTGTTAAACCATTTCTTCTGATTTTGACTACGTTTACCTGATCAAGATATAGGACCCACGGCGGGCGTGACCTGTCGAGAGGGAATGCTTAGTCATCCTAGACACCTGGTACATCCCTGTTGTTTCTAGGAGTTCGTGTTTGCCCTAATCTCGTTTTTTTTATTCTTAATATATAATAATTCATGAGATTGATCACTGTTGCCTTCGCATTTTCGTATATATACAAAGTACGGTATTGTGCAAAAAAATTGTTTTGTATCATACGACGTATCAGTTTAACGTACTGGCACAAACAATCACACAATCACATTCGTATCTGCTTTGTAACTCTATTGTAGTTAATAAAGGTAACAAACCTCTTTAGTACAACAATCCCCACTATGCCAGTGACAATTATCCCAATGCTGACACCCATGATAACAATCAAGAAGGATTTCTCAGATAATCCTTGTTTCATATCTGCAAAACTTCCTGTGGTGTTTTCATGATCTACAAGTAAAGATATCGTACGAAAAGTTACTATCTTGTGTTATTATCCTACGGAAAGTTAATATTTTATCAAATCTTATTGAGTTAAAATACACCAAAAGTTAATACGAAAGGTGAAGATAACGAAATCGTACCAAATGTTATTATCTAACAGAAATTTATAGCAGCAAAAGCGATAAGATCTTTAATTACTTTTGTTTCATTACTGTGGTATCATTAGATTTGGTGGGGCTCAATTTTCGTGAATACTTCAATTCAGTCTAAACATCATAAATGGGAAATTACATGCAGCAAAAGTATCACATCTTGACAATCCACGAAAACTAGCTCTCACAAATTTAATGAATCTTCACAAACGTTGTCAATACCAAATTTGAGTTAGATCAAGAGGGGGTTAGGAAATCTGGAATGCTACATGTATATGTATTCGGATCAAAAAGCTTTTACACCAAACCTTATTAGTATCAAAACGTTTTTGTATCAAACCGTCTTGGGATCAAAACGTTTCTATACCATACCACATTGGAATCAAAACCTTTCTATACCAAAACGGTGTTGGGATCAGAACGTTTCTTTACTAAACCATATTGGGATCAGAACGTTTTGATAGCAAACCGCATTGGGATCTGGCCTGGAGGTTATAAAGCTTATTAAAGCACATTTTCATACTCAAACTCCGTGCTCTAAATGATTAATCCTACTCATACTCAAACATGAAGGTTATAAAACTTTTATAAAATCATTCTCATACTCAAATGGAGTACGTGTTGGAAGCTTGCTCAGAGTTGTACTCAAAACAAACAAGGTTGAGTTTAAGTATGAGTACGGTAAAAGTTTTGTAACCTCCAGACCAGAACGTTTCTGTACCAAACCCTATTGGAATCAGGACATTTTTATACCAAATCCTATTGGGATCAGAATGTTTCTATACCAAACCGCATTGGGATCAACATGTTTCTATACCAAAACATAGAAACATATTGGGATCAGAATGTTTCTATACTGATAGGAAATCTTCATTGGGATTGTCCCTTGTATGATTTCACTCATGTAGAATACGCTGTGACCTGAAAAACTATATGACGTCGTCATACACGAGTAACATCAGAAACTGAGTAGCTTACGGATTTCCGTTCATTGTGTGGTGTGCATTTATGGATTTTTTTTTAAATTTTTCTAAGGGAGTTACTGTCCAGTCCGCAAGTAAGCATGAAAAGGGAAATAACTCGTCTGTTGACTAATCGCTACCACTAAATGTGTACGGAATAGATATAGTAGTCTCCGCGTGATTGACGTAAACCAATAGTGATTTGTTTGTTGACGTCTGAAAGTAATAAAAGTACAACAAGTTAGCAATAGCTACAGAGGTTGATGACTACGGAACAAATAATCTTTGCTTTTTAGATTGAGGTCGCTTACAACCACACGCTGGGTTTTATCTGGAGATGTGTTACAGGATTCACCAGCAGAAAGTAATAATAAATGCAGAATGTACCCCGTTCCCACGGGATCAAACTACTTCCATTAACCCCAGTCAACAACACCATCATATTACCTACATCTGGGCTTTTACTCGTCGTAGCATCTGTTGTATCTGTAAAATGAATAAAACTGTTCAGAAACTCAGTGCTTCATTTTATGCACTACACGTACTGTAAAGAAAGTGTTAGACAAATATTTCATTTAGCTTAATTTTCATTTAAAAATGTTTCTAAAGTAATTGCAACATATGGAAATGAAATCTATTCTGGATGTCAACATTTTTAAAAAATTTAAAATGTGGAATACATATGTAGACTTCGTTTTCTAATTAATCATTTAATCAAGATATAGGGCTCGTGGAGGGTGTCACCGGTCGACAGGGGATGCTTACTCCTCCTTTGTACCTTATCCCACCTCTGGTATATCCAGGGGTCCGTATTTGCTCAACCTCTCTATTTTGTGTTGCTTACAGGAATTATGATTGATCACTGTTTGTTATCTTCACTTTCCTATAATGTGCTTTCTTTTAAACATCTGATGTAATACTTATCAACATGAAAATGTTAATCTGATGTAACGCGGAGCAATATAGTTACTAGTACTATGCTGGCAATATTCTGAAAATCTGTATTCTTCTCGTTTTATGGCGCAAAAATGTAAGGTGAAGATAACGAACAGTAATCAATCTCATAACTCCTAAAAGCAATACAAAATACATACATGTAGTTGGGCACACACGGACCACTAGACACACCAGAGGTGGGATCAGGTGCCTAGGAGGAGTAAGTATCCCCTGTCGACCGGATGTATTATACGTTATGTACGTTATCAATTTGATGAACGTCAATCACCCAATCAAATTATGTTACGATCGAAATCAGAATGATTCACCTTTAAACTACAAAACTGTTACCTATACAACCAGTCTCTCGGTTACAGATTTCATTCATTGTACAGTTGCACGTCCCCAGACAGAATCGCCCATATCTACGTATAGGACATGGGTATTTACAGTCTTTGCCAAACCACCCTTTCCAACACTCTAAGATATAAAAAGTAAGTTGTCAAAAATGATAGAATTTAATTCTATATTCATATTACATTCCTGAATATATTTAACGGTTAAAAAAATCTAAAACTCTAAATATAGAAGTGCTGTACATAACTTTGATACCTTGACATTGATTTCCCACAGTTCTCTCGTTCACGCAACAGCTTCTGTTCCTGTTAGATATCAATGTTTAGGTTCATTTGGAATAGGATGATGGCTTTGTTTCATTACCAAAACACACTTCATTATCAAAATTTCAAAATGTTTGACTTGTATATGCATGTATTGAAAATATTTCTAAGTGATAGAGAGTGAATGTATTAGGGGCGAGATGAAAAGATCAATGTCGGGGGAAAATCTTAATTCAGATAGTTTGGGGGTGGGGTGTGTGTAAAAATTCCCGGAAGTTTTGGTCATCCGACATGGATTTTATTATAATACAAATACTTTTTCGGTACGAGATAACCTTTTGAAACGTTCTTATGTAGAATGACACGTTCATTCTTATGAAATGGAAATATCCCATGTTTGAAGTGATATTAAATGTGTAAAAATGAATAAAATAGTTTTAGAATATATGTCAAGTGTAGCTGAGAGCTAAATAAAAAAAAAAGTTGATATGCAATATGGAGGTTCCGCCATGACTCCTACATAGGGAAAAGTGCCACATATGATTCTCATATGAAGTGCGCTTTTCTGTTTGAAGGGTGACTGGCATCCATCTGTCTGTTTGTCCGTCCGTCTGTAAACTTTTCACATTTTTCACTTCTTTTCAAGAACCACTGAGGCATTTTTAACCAAACTTGCCAACAAGCATCCTTATGTGAAGTGGATTTCAGTTTCTTCAAATGAAGGACCACACCCTCTTCCAAGGGTTGATTTTTGTAGAATTAAATAAAATTGAATTGCATTTTTCATAACATCTATACTCAAGAACCACTGGACCAGAAAAGATCAAACTTCTGTGAAAGCTTCAATACATTAGTGTAGATTCAAGTTGTTTAAATCATGATTCCCGGGGCTACGGCAGGGTCACAATAGGCAAATAAAGTTTTATATAGGAATATAACAGAAAAATCTTTAAAACTCTTCTTCTCAAGAGGTGCAAAGTCAAAATCATAAGTGGTCATGCAACGTGTTCAAACATTTAATTTATACCTTTGATGTTTAAATAAATAAATAATTAAGTATTATTTTCACACTGAAACATTATCGGAATGTAAATGTGTGTTGATAAATGATGTAATCTATCATAATGCCCTTTATGGGATTTTGATCATGTGACCAACTCATATTTACATCCCAATAAAAGTTTTGAAATGATACCTTATTTCGCAATAAAATACTTCTAAGAACTGGTGCAACCAAACTGCATCAGCCAAATTTTACAAAGGTTAATGAAGCTATATTATATTGTTATGCCTGCACTGAGAGGCAAAGACATTGACAAATTAACCCCCATATGTTGTTTTTATTTCAAAAACAGGTATGAATTTTCTAACTGTATGATATCATTTTTCAGGGAATGCTGAAGGACTTTGCCAGTAAAGCAGGTTGGACAGAAAGAAGTCATGTCCTGGGGGGTTTTGTCGAGCTTTGGCACGACAAAATTTACTTATTACAGGAACCAGACAAGAGCAAAGGTAATTAAGAAACCATGTGTAGTAAAAGGTGATGTCTTGATTTAATGTAAATGTATTTCATTACAAATTAAAACAGAAAACAATGTTAAACGTTTTAATGTATAGGAAACTTTTTTGAGTGGGGTGAACTATTAAATACACATAATTCATTGAAATAGTTTGATTTCTGAATAATTGTATATTATGTTCTTTGAAATATCTAGTTAAAAGTATACATATGCTTGAAGTCATTATTCCTTTTTGTAGTTATTGGGCAACAAGGATATTGATGTGGAGGGACTTTCTTTAAAGTCCCTCCACAACTACCTGTGGAAGTGTTTTTTGCCACCAGCGATTCCACTTGTGGACATAGAGAGGGAACGCTTGACCTTATTGCTGGTAATTAATTTCATGCAATATTGTTCGTTTTACCATTTTCAACCACATTAGTTATACAGTATTTTTCAAAATGCTTTATATATTAAGATAAAGATTTCGTTTATACCACATTTGCCTTGCAATAATTTATAGATTCATCAATTTGATATGTGAAAGAAATATTTAATTCTCTTTCTCTTCCCTGCATGGGAATCAAATTTTTGTCTCATGTAAAATTAGAAATTAAAGTAGACTTTAAAGATTCTAAACACTTTCATTTTAATTGCAATGAGACTACATTGTACTACAATCGGAAGTTTATTTATTTAAAAAAAAATAAGAAATGGAAATGGCATGCATTTACTCGTTGTCACATGTCGCGGCCAAAATGTCAAAATGTGCCATCCTCTCCCATTCTGGAAAGAGCTATGAGCGAACTCCAGATTGTGGCTTCAGACAATAGCATTTCCTTAGAAGGAAATCATCTCACTTTAACATTGATTCACTTAAAGGCATGCATAATACCTGAAACAATACTTGTTACATATGTTTATTTCTAATTTCCATAGAGATCTTTCTGCGCATCACAGAAATTGTTCCGTAAAGGAGGAACAAGTGGCTTTGCTTTCTGGGCTGAATTCCATAAGTTTGTGGACACCGTCAATAAGGATGGTGGACAAGTGGGAGAAATTAAAGGAAAAGGAGGAGAGAAGAATTGAAAAATATTTATCATAACTTTTTAAATTAAGATTTTATAATTTCAAGTATTGTTTATTGTATATTTGTGTATTTCTTCTTTAAAATCATGTGCAGTTATTGATTTACTTGTTACTTTTAAATATGATATGTTTTTTATATGTGTATGAAAGGAACTGAAATTTAGCACAAAATATATGTATCGACAAGTGCTTATCTTGCTTTGTCTTCTTTTTGATGAAAATTTCACTTTTTACATATGTGAATTTTTCATTCTGATTTCAAAAGTTATGTAAATATGCTCTGCCAAATATTTTATTTCTGTTCATCGTTGAAGCCGTTCCATATCTATAAGATTGAGATATTTTAGAGAATATTGAGTAATATTTTTTTTTTGTACTTTTTATTGGTATTTAATCAAGAAGTAGTTGTAGAATGAATAGAAATACTTGATTTCCAGCATCTGCATATTACATATTAATTTAAAGTACACATACATGTCTCATATGATTTACATATGAGTTTCCTAACATATGATTCTCATATAACATATTAGCACAACATGCACACAAAACCTTCATATGTAAATCATATGAAACACATCATATGATTCACATATGATGCCCTTTTTTATATATTCTCAAATGAAGCTAATCATATGATCCTCATATGAAAATCATATGTGGCAAGCATGCCTGTGTAGCATATAGATAGGTGTAACTACGAAACTAAGACACGTGGTCAATTGCTTGGTGAAAACGTGCATGGTCCAGCAAAAGGTATGTAGGTGAGAGGGAAGATGGATGGCCTTTGATTGAGTTCTTGATTGCGCAGTGGCAAAATGTGTCGCAAAGTACTCCGGTGGGGTTTGGGTGGTGTAGATTTTGCCCACATGAGAGAAAATCAAAACGAGAAAGGGGCACCTGCTCAGGGCATTTTTCTGCACAAGCACCAGTATGCATATACACTATTTATTCAATCAAAATACAACGTTTTATCTACAGTGTATTAACAATAATGATATTCATATGTCGATTCGATATATCCCATCTTGTGGGGATCTGGGTTCGAATAGTCCTCAGTATCCTTTGCTTGCCGTTATTGGAGGCGACTAAATGGGGGGGGGACCTTGGGATCAGACCGTAAAATCCGAGGCTCTGTGTCACAGCAGGTGTGGCACAATAAAGATCCCTCCCTGATTAAAGGCCGTAACCGTCGAGCATAGGCCTATATTTTTCGGCCCTTCACCGGCAATGTTGACGTCTCCATATGAGTAAAAAATTCTCGAGAGGGACGTTAAATAATATACAATCAATCAATCGGTATATCCCAGTGAATTCGAAATAAAAGACACCACGGAGTCTTCCAAAACTGCTTCGTACTTAGATATCTTTATTGAAAATAGATATCAACGATAAATTTGGAACTCAACTTTATGACAAACTGGATGACTTCTGTTTCTCCGTCGTCGATTTATGTTGCAATATTCCATCATCATTATTATATTTATGTAGCTTTTTTCCATTATCACCTGCATATGGTGTTTTGTCTCTTAACCGATTCGTTAAGTGAGAGCTTGTTCTGCATATGATCAGTTTTTAAATCGAGGCAGGCTACTGACAAACAAGTTGATGTTACTATGGTTTCAATCAACTATTCTCATTTAAATTCAGTACATGTATTTCGCAAATTCTATGGTCATTATAATGGTATAATTATTATCATTGGGTCAAATGCTGTCTGCCGGGTTCCATATTAACTGTTAGGCCGTTCTTTTCTACACACTGATTTTGACTACCGATTACTCCGTTTACTTTATCAAGATATCGGGCTCACGGTTAGTGTGACTGCTTACTCATCCAAGGCACCTCATCCCAACTCTGGTATATCGAGGGATCCGTGTTTCCCAACTCGTAATTTTGTATTCGTTACATGAGTTATGAGATTGGTCACTGTTTGTTATATTTGTGTGTTCAATCAGAATTATTGTGTTATTACATTATGATTGATTTGGGTCAACGTTTTAAGTGTGTCTTGATGAAAACTATATAAATTAAGGTTTCTATCAGATATCTAACTTTTGATCTCACCCCCTTACATATGCTCAAAGTAATTTCGCAAATAATTTCATTTCAAAATGTTTGCAAGTTTCGCACTAAAGTTCTATAAAAGAACAAAAACAAAACATGTTTTCAATCATAGTGTACATATTGTAAAAAATATCATTAAAAAGAGAGAAAATATCTAACCCCATCCTCGGTTCGTTCTGTAAACAGGCATCTGAAATGTTGATGAAGGAATTAGAAATACGTTATCTGAAAATATTTTTGACTGATTCATGCTAAGAAAGATACATCTAATTAAAAAAAATGAATGTACAATTTACCATAGTTTGCTTTGGAACGTTCTGGACTCTGGATGCAGCCTTTCTTGTAGTAACAAATCTGTCCCTCAGAGCAAGTACACTTGCTGCTACAGAACTTCCCATAGTACCCATCTGGACAATTTTCCGAGCAGCTTTTGCCAAATTTACCAGGTGGACATTCTGTATAACATTTGAACATATGTTAATGGAAGACTGAGAGACAATAAAGAAAAGAAAATCAACAACTTTATCCCTTACCAGTTGTTATAGCCAAGAATATTAGATGAGAGCAGGATCATCATGCTAATGAAGTAGTTTTGTGTAATTACATGTGTAGGGAACAATATTTACGATGAATCAACGAAAAAAATGAAAGTATTGACTTTTGTCTCAAGTAAAATAATATCAACCAAAAAAAAAAAAGACTTATAAACCTACCAGACTAAGTCGTAACTGACGAAAGTGACGGGAAATAGTAAATTTGTATGATGAAAGGTAAAGATAACGAGCAGCGGCCAATGTCATAACTCATATAAGCAATACAAATTAGATAGTTGGGCAAACACGAACTTCTGGATATACCAGAGGTGGGATCAGGTGCCTAGGAGGAGTAAGCATCCACTGTTCACCGGTCACACCAGCCGTGAGCCCTATATCTTGATCAGGTAAACGGAATTATCCGTAGTCAAAATCAGTGTGCCACGAACGGTCTAACAATCGGTATCAAACAGGTCAGACAGCATTTGACCCAATGGTAGGTTGTATTGGCAAACTAGATCGTTATAACGACCATAGAATTTGAGACTTTAAACGAGGCTGTTGGAACCTCTGCACCATCAACTTGTTTGTCAGTAGCCTGTCTTGATTTAAACACTGACCATAAGCAGAACAACCCCTTGCGTATCGAATCAGTTGATATATATAAACACCATATGCAGGTAATAATGGAATATTGCTACATAAATATGTAAAGTTGACGATGTAGAAGCTGAAATCATCCCGTTTGTGATAAAGTTGAGTTGTTAGTTTGCCGTTAATATTTACTTTCAATAAAATATCTAGGTATGAAGCAGAAGTGGACGACTCTGTGATGTATTCAATTTCGAGTTCACTGGGATATATGGAATCGTCATATGAATGAAAATTATCATTGTTAATAGATAAAACGTCTTCGATATATCTAAATGTCGAATTGAAGGCCACAGCAAGAGATTTTGTCTTCTCACGTAGAAGTTTTTGAATAAATTATACTTGATAGGAATACAAAAACAGGTCAGCTAGCAAAGGAGCGCAATTCGTGCCCATGGGGATTCCAACAGGCTGTTGGAAGACCTGATCACCAAATACCACGAAGATATTGTCAATGAGGAACTCCAGCATATTTTTTTTTATCATTTCAACTTCAGAGTACTTGTGCGTGGAATCAGAGTGGCGTTTAACAAAGTAATTTTTTGGATGACTGATCACTAGATAGGAATATTTGCGTTTTCCATTGTTGTTGGAGAAACAACTGTCTATGATGTCAAAAAATCTACTTTTTAATTGACCTTTTTGCACCTGATATACGAAAAACTTCATGATATCAAAATTGAGAGTTTAAAAGGACATATTAGGAGTAATGTCAATTTCTAAAATTTTACATAATTTTCAAAGTCTGGTCTTCCAATTTAGAATGCAACTAAAAAAAGTGGGGGTTGGAGATAAAAAAAACTGAATTATTTGCGAAAATACTGAAAATACTGAATTTTTATACAAAATTTCGAGTAAATTAATTAAAACTTTTTAAAGAATCGGTGTACTGTTTGGAAAAATATATCAACCAAGTTAATGAATTACAACATTTGAACTAGTTCCAAGTCTCAACTACCTGTATCATAAATTTTAAAACTGAAATACACGTATAGGGATATAAAAATAGACGATACATGGGGTGAAACAGAAACTGTAATATCATGCAGAATTAGAACTTTTTCATTAGTGAATCCTTCCGCCACAAAATATAGTCCCTGTCAAACCCTTTCAAAATTTGAATTGACACAAAAAATTTCAACAATAGATTTTAATATATTTCCACCAATGGGATCAGTAATGAACCAGTGAATACTTAGTTGTAGCATCCTGCACAGTTGTAATGAACTAGTGAATACTTAGTTGTAGCATCCTGCACAGTTGTACTCAAAAGCTCAGGAGCTAACTTCCTTAAAAATCACAAAATAAGTATTCAGCTGTGAATAAAATTGCAAATATTACATGTAAGTTTTACATGGAGTATGGATTTCAATTATCGAAAATAAAAATGGTACATCATAACTTGAAGGATACAGACCAGACTTTAACTAAAGTTTAAACACATCTTTGATAATTTGATAGTTTACCAATACAACCTATCATTGGGTCAAATGCTGTCTGACTTGTTCCATACCTATTGTTAGGGCGTTCTTGGCACACTGATTTTGACTACGGATAACTCAGTTTACCTGATCAAGATTTAGGGCTCACGAAGGGAGTGCCCGGTCGATCAACAGGGGATGCTTACTCATCCTAGGCACCTGATCCCACCTCTAGTATATCCAGGGGTCCGTGTTTGCCCAACTCTCTATTTTGTATTGCTTATAGGAGTTATTAGATTGATCACTGTTCGTTACCTTCACATTTCATAGAGAATACTGAGATGTGAAAAATACTTGTAAGTACAAGTAAAACAGTATATTAAAAATATGCAAAATGTAGCACTTTAAACAACTTAACCTAAAAGAGAAAAAAGTAAGATGAAAATAATGAGATTTGTAACTTCACTAGATAAATTACGGAACAAACATGACAAAGTGAGCAAAAGTTTCAGAGGAAATTGAATCCCTCAGTTCATATAACATTTCAAATGATAATTGTGAAGAACTCCAGAGATTTTCAAAATGAAGTAAAAATCTTGTTCAATCATACATAAATATTTATGTATTAGATAGGACAAACACTTTTTATTACACATCTGATGTAGGACAGCAACTTTTTTTTGTATTCTAAAAAGATAGGACATAGAGTTTTTAGCTCACCTGAACCGAAGGTTCAAGTGAGCTATTCTGATCACACTTTGTCCGGCGTCCGTCTGTCTGTCTGTCCGTCTGTCTGTAAACTTTTCACATTTTCGACTTCTTCTCCAGAACCACTGGCCAATTTCAACCTAACTTGGCCAAAAGCATCCTTGGGTGAAGGGCTTTCAAGTTTGTTCAAATGAAGGGCCATGTCCCTTTCAAAGGGGAGATAATCACAAAAATGCAAAAATAGGGTGGGGTCATTTAAAAATCTTCTTCTCAAGAACCACTGGGCCAGAAAAGCTGAAATTTACCTGAAAGCTTCCTGACATATTGCAGATTCAAGTTTGTTCAAATCATGGCCCCCGGGGGTAGGATGGGGCCACAAGGGGGGATCAAAGTTTTACATACAAATATATAGGGGAAAATCTTTAAAAATCTTCTTCTCAAGAACCACTGGGCCAGAAAAGCTGAGATTTACATGAAAGCTTCCTGACATAATGCAGATTCAAGTTTGTTCAAATCATGGGCCCCTGGGGTTGGATGGGGCCACAATAGGGGATCAAAGTTTTACATACAAATATATAGGGAAAATCTTTAAAAATCTTCTTCTCAAGAACCACTGAGTTAGAAAAGCTGATTTTTACATGAAAATTTTCTGACATAGTGAAGATTCAAGTTTGTTCAAATCATGGCCCCCGGGGGTTGGATGGGGCCACAATAGGGGATCAAAGTTTTACATACAAATATATAGGAAAAATCTTTTAAAATCTTCTTCTCAAGAACCACTGAGTCAGAAAAGCTGATTTCTACATGAAAACTTTCTGACATAGTGAAGATTCAAGTTTGTTCAAATCATGGCCCCCGGGGATAGGATGGGGCCCCAAGGGGGATCAAAGTTTTGCACACAAATATATAGGGAAAAACTTTTAAAAATCTTCTTCTCAAGAACCACTAAGCCAGAAAAGCTGAGATTTACATGAAAGCTTCCTGACATAGTGAAGATTCAAGTTTGTTCAAATCATGGCTCCCGGGAGTTGGATGGGGCCACAATAGGGGATCAAAGTTTTACATACAAATATATAGGAAAAATCTTTAAAAATCTTCTTCTCAAGAACCACTAAGCCAGAAAAGCTGATTTTTACATGAAAACTTTCTGACATAGTGAAGATTCAAGTTTGTTCAAATCATGGCCCCCGGGGGTAGGATGGGGCCACAAGGGGGGATCAAAGTTTTACATACAAATATATAGGGAAAAACTTTAAAAATCTTCTCAAGAACCACTAAGCCAGAAAAGCTGAGATTTACATGAAAGCTTCCTGACATAATGCAGATTCAAGTTTGTTCAAATCATGGCCCCCGAGGGTTGGATGGGGCCACAATAGGGGATCAAAGTTTTACATACAAATATATAGGGAAAATCTTTAAAAATCTTCTCAAGAACCACTGAGCCAGAAGAGCTGATTTTTACATGAAAACTTTCTGACATAGTGAAGATTCAAGTTTGTTCAAATCATGGCCCCCGGGGATAGGATGAGGCCACAAGGGGGGATCAAAGTTTTACATACAAATATATAGGAAAAATCTTCTTCTCAAGAACCACTGAGCCAAAAAAGCTGATTTTTACATGAAAACTTTTTGACATAGTGCAGATTCAAGTTTGTTCAAATCATGGCCCCTGGGGGTAGGATGAGGCCACAAGGGGGATCAAAGTTTTACATACAAATATATAGTTAAAATCTTTTTCTCAATAACCACTATGTCAGAAAAGCTGATATTTACAAGAAAACTTTCTGACATAGTGAAGATTCAAGATTGTTCAAATCATGGCCTCCGGGGGGTAGGATGGGGCCACAAGTGGGGGGGGGGTCAAAGTTTTACATACAAATATAGGAAAAAGCTTTAAAAATCTTCTTCTCAAGAACCATTGGGCCAAAGAAGTTGACATTTACATGAAAGCTTTCTGACATAGTGTAGATTCAAGTTTGCAAAGGGTAGTTTGGGCCATAATAGGGACTAAGGTTTTACATGCAAATGTATATGGAAAGTCTTCAGATATGGGCCAAAGTGACTCAGGTGAGCGATGTGGCTCATGGGCCTCTTGTTAAAAATGGAAATTTGGAATGTATCGGTCACAACCCCAATAGATATTGACCTTTTATCTTACTACACCAGTGTTATATAAAATCTTTATCTTACTACACCAGTGTTATATAAAACCTTTATTTTATTACACCAGTGTTATATAAAACCTTTATCTTATTACACCAGTGTTATATACAACCTTTATCTTATTACACCAGTGTTATATAAAACCTTTCAAAAATCTAAGTAGTAGAAATATGTCAGAAAAAACGATTGATATGCCAAAAGAATTCTAAAACCATCAGAGGAAATTCGGTGTACAATATATATTTTATTGAGTTTACCAATATTTCATTTTAATTCTGTTATACAAACAGACATAAATATGTATGTATGAATTATGCTGCAAATACAGACAAATTTATCATGAATCACTTGTATATACAATTCATATCTGCTCTGTTGGAATTTCTATGGTCTTTTTATTCGAAATAGAGTGTGACCTTGAAATGACATTAACACACGAAAAGGCACCGTGGTACTCACTTTTTGCGCCAGTCAAAAGACTGTATATATGTACCCGTACTCTATAGTTGTTGCAGACAAAACATCTCAAAGTGTCCAATAAAAACGAGAAGAATCCATCAAGTCAAAATGCCTTATTGCCAGGAAAAAAACATCCACACGTGTAAATTCTCAAGGAGCTGAGAGCAGAACGGGCAGGTTTCAGGTTAAATGCTCAATTGCTTCCCGCTTGTTTTGCGAAACAAAGGAATATTTCAACAGATATTCACGGATTTCCTCATTGTGGAATTTGTTCAGCTGTTTTCCGCCTATTTGACATGATTTTAATACATTCCGAGATCAGCTTGACCCTTTTCAAAAGGTATGTTCCTAAGGCAATACACATCCTGCATACAAATCCAAACTGATAAAAAAAAGTTTAGCAGAAAGGGTGAAGATAACTAACAGTGACTATTCTTTACTCCTACAAGGAATATAGAATTATACGTTGGGCAGACACGGATCCCTGGATATACCAGAGGTGGGACCAGGTGCCTAGGAAGAGTAAGCATCCCCTGTCGATCGATTATACTCACCATGGGCCCTAGATCTTGATTGGAAAACGCGAGTATTCTGTAGTTGAAACAGTGTAAAGAACGGTATTACAATCGGTATGAAACACCTCGGGCAGCATTTCACCCAATGACAGGTCGTATTGGCAAACTAGGTCGAGATAACGATTATAGAATTTGCGAAAATCTTATTTTAAACGAGACTGTTTAAACCACTGCACCACCAACTCGTTTGTGAGTAACCTACTCGATTTCTAAACTTATCATACGCAGAACAAGCTCTGCGTATCGAATCAGTTGAGAAACATAAACACCATATGCAGGTGATAATGGAATATTGCTACATAAATATGGTAAATTGATGGCGGAGAAGCTGAAAAAATCTTTTCTATTTGAATAAATAAATTCTACCTCATCAGAATATTTTTAAAAAGGTCAGCTAATAAAGGGACACAATTCGTGCCCATGTGAATTCCAATAAGTTGGTTGGAAAACCTGATCACCAAAGACTACCAATATATAGTAAATGAGGAACTCTAGCAACTTTTGAATTTCAACTTCCGAGTATTTCTGCGTGGAATCAGAATGGTGTTTAACAAAGGAATTTTTTGAATAACTGATCACTAGATATTGCATTTTTGATGACGAAGCAACTGCCTTTGATGTCATAAAATCTAGTCTTTGATTAATCGTGATGGTGATTTTTTACCAAAATGTTTGAGTCTGTCTTCGATTTTTGAGGAAATATATTCAAGGATCCAATTACTATACAAATTTTCGAAAACACGTGATTTAAAGTTTGTTCAATGCTGTTTAAAGGTACATTCTACTTAAAAAATTGGGTTTCCAAAGTGACATAGTTCATGTATCTATATTGGTGTTATATAATAATCTATGTAGAGCAAAATCTTTCATTTTATCCTGGGTGAAAGGAATAGGTCGAAATTTCAAGTTCATTCTTGACTAATGAACCCTCGGACATCTTCCGCTAGCCTGATTTGTGAAAGCCTATCTTTTAAAACAGGTAAAAATGCTAACACCACATCTATCATTCAATACATAAGTAGAAGTTATAGGAAATATTTGAATTAATCATAAAATTTTATACCATAGAAATTTACTTTACTTAGGATTAGATCTTTTAGAACCTTTATTTTCTGCAAGTATTAATTGGAAATGTATTTGTTAATTTGCATTGTAATACATGACAAAGATAAAATATACAATAAATAAATCATGGTTAGTTTCTACGTCGAGTTCATGGACTATAGATAGAGGAATAAAGACCTATTATACCAAATTCAGTACGCTAGATCACGTGTAAAAGAGCTAAATATTAGTTAGGCATACGCAAATCCAAAAGTTGGAGGGAAAATAGCATGTGGTATAAGACAGTAGATTTTTTAGCAACATCATTGAAATCTCTACATGAGAAATAATCATAGCTCCATACATCGCATGAGGTGCTCCAGGATTAATTTAAAAAATTAAATATCTTTTGAGATTATATTTTTCTGACTGTTAATGGGATACATATTTTTTCACAATACACCTGAGTTATATCCCCTGAATACAGAGGACACACAACGCGTTTCGGTGCTCAATATCTGATTGTAATTTAAAAGTGCAAATCAACGCATGTACAATGTATATTAATAACTTGTTATCTTTTCATACTGTGCACAAAAAATATGTATATCAGGTGCAAATGAACAGAGCATGTTAATTACATCGCATCAGTATCTATAATGTAATTGTTTTGTTGAAATTAGTTTTTTTCACGTGTGACTCAATTGTTTGAAAATCAATTTTTGTGTAAATCAGCATAAATTTGCACAGCTTGACCTTCATTGCAAGTTACTAAAATTTGCACAAAAATAATTATCAGAAACTTACATGTAACAACAAGGATTGGGGATGTCTAAAAGGCAAAGTTAAATTGAACTGACACTTTCATCGCTCAATAAGTATATAGAATTTTTATGGTGTTTGACCTTGTGGCCTTGACCTTGGAGTATGACTTATCATTTTTTAAATTATCTCCTAAATTATATACATCTAAGGCAGAACGATCATATTTTGTATATAGAATTTTTATGGCTAGACCTTTCATTTCACACCATGATCCATGTAACCTTGACCTTCTCCCAGAACGTCAAGTTCATGTTAGTCATATTGGTCTTCAGCCATCTCCAATGTTATATGAATTCATGTTCAGTTAAGCTGAGACTCTAAAGAAATCTTCATGGAAATAAAAATTGAACAAAACAATCTTTTAAGAATCACAACAGCTGAGCAACAACAGGGCAATGGTGACTCGGGCGAGCGATGTGGCCCATATGCCTCTTGTTAGGGCCATGTCCGAAGGATCCATGACTCTCACTCACGGCGCCTGACGACAGAAGAAGAGATGTCTTCGGTCTGACGCAGTACCAGAGTCTTGAACACGCCCCTCCCGGTGAGTACCCTATCAAACTACCATTACCAGTAAATTACAGAATGTAAAGCAAGTAATTAGTATTTACAAATACAAACTCGACATTTGTTTCTGGATTAATATTTTATGGTTTAATATGAAGGCTTTTTCAAGACACATTTCAAAATTCCATAACATTTTATGTCATAAAGAGCCATTTTAAAACATTGATCTTGACTAGTTTTGCATTGTTTTTCATCCAAAACAAAAAATACATAGGACAAAACTATTTATTCCAAAATGCTAAGTTTTAATATCTCTCTCTCTCTCTCTCTCTCTCTCTCTCTCTCTCTCTCTCTCTGAATCTTGTTCCGAAGTTAATATTCCAAATCTACTCATGGATCCTTGTAATGAAGAAGCGAGTGGAGTAATCTCCTTATAATCTCTGTAATTCCGACATTTACACTGAGGCAACCTTGTGATGTGTTAAATTTCTCCCCCATGCATACATTAATTTAAAATAGATATAACTTACCGATACACTTTCCGTTCTTTAACATGTAATTATTGCAACATTGCAGTTGATCCCTACAGAGAACATTGCATATTTTAAATAGATTCTTACAATATAATCTATCAAATTTGATAGAATGATAACCAATAGATACATACCCTTTCACACCACAGTTACCCAATTCTCTTGCCTTTATTAGGTCCAACGAGATTAGAAGAAAAGCAAGACAATGCATTTTGCTGCGGAAAATATCAACTGAAATGATTGAAATTTGTCAATATTATAGAATATGACACTTGAAGAGGACCACTTTTAAATACAAGTGGATCACACGTACATTCACAGAGAGCACGCATTGATTGGACCCAATTCATTTCTATAAAAAATCCTGCGTCATGAAAACTTAAACAGGGAAATCGTCGTATAAAAGGCTAACAACTTAAGGACGAATAACCCATCGCCATAATGGCTGACTTGCTTTTGAAAGCGTGAATGAAAATATAAATATCAGCAGGGTTTAATTTCTTTTCGGATTGCTTTCTGCTAAAACTCCATTTTCTACTTTAAAAAATTCAATCTGAAAGTTTTTAAATTCTAAAATATTATTGTATACACTCCATTTTCCACCATATTTGATTTCTCTGGTTTGATATTCCTTCTTAAGGGGCATCAAGAGTAAAATTACCAACAACACATCAAAATCAACAATTGTATCAAAGTAATTTACATTCCTGTCCAGGTTTTGAAAAAAAAAATCATGTCAGGTTTTTTTGGGGGGGGGGGGGGAGGGGGGGGGGTTGTACCCATTCTTCATATTCAAATAAGGTAATATCAGGAAAATGTCGTTTTCCAAGTCAAATTCAACTAAGACTATCGTCTAAACATGTGATATTTCCACACACAATGTTTTCTTGTACAGTATAAGCATGTTGTATCGCATTATGGAGTAAAATAGATTTACCTCCCCTTCCTCGTTAACGTATGCTGTTCTCCTGTAGCGTCGGAATGATAGTATCATACTCAGGGACTAGGACTTGATATTGTAACTTAAGGAGAAGTGGAAGCAATCGTTTCTACATATAATTTCTACATCCGTCTAAGCTGGAACGGAATAATGTATGCATGTACATGGAAGAATGCGGGGAAAAGCAATCAGATTTGTATCTTTGCTATTTTCATGACATTTTTGGAATCTGGGGGAAGAACAGAGGACGATCGTCAAAATTTTCAAGGAATGGCAAATGAAATCCATTCTCACATTCAACTGGATCTCCGTTTCTAAACCTACTGACAAAAATATGTACCTTAAGAAACATTCCACTCGTACTTTAACAAACATTTCCCCCACTGTCAAACACTCGAAAACAAATATTCCAGTTAATGACAAACACATGCACCTCAACAAACATTTCAGTTACTGAAAAACACTCGTACCTCAACAAATATTCCAGTTACTGACAAATACTCTTACCTCAACAAAAAATTTCCAGTTACTGACACACAAAACACACTTGAAAACAAATAGTCCCGTTACTGACACACACCTGTACCTCAACAAATATTCCAGATACTGACACACACCAGTACCTCAACAAATATTCCAGTTACTGACAAATGCTCTTACCTCAACAAAGAGTCCAGTTACTGACAGACAGTCCAAAGAATATGTTCAAGAGAGAAATATAACTAACACCAATTGAAAGAAATGAAGTCACAACTTAAAAGTCCAGTATTTGGTAAAAGTAAAAGTGAAGATAGCGAAAAGTGATCAATCTCATAGCTCCTATAAGGAATACAAAATTAAGAGCTGGGCAAACACGGGCCCCTGGACATAGCAGAGGTGGAATCGGGTGTCTAAGAGGAGTGAGCATCTCATGTCGACCTATCACACACGCCTACATCTTGATTAGTATAGGTAAACAGAATCATCCGTAGTCAAAATCTGCCTAGCAATCGGTATGAAACGCGTCAGACAACATTTACCCAATGACAGATTGTATTGGGAAACTAGATCGTTCTAACGACTACAGAATTTGCAAAATGCTGACTTTAAACAAGACTTTTGAATCACCTGTAACATCAACTTGTTTTTTCTGTACCCTGTCTTGATCATACGTAGAACAAGCTCTTGCGTGTAGAATCAGTTAAAAGACATAAACACTAAATACAGATGATAATGGAATATTTCTACATAAATACAGATGATAATGGAATATTTCTACATAAATACAGATGATGATGGAATATAGCTACATAAATACCGGTATATGAGAAGTTGACGATGGAGAAGCTGAAATCGTCTTGTTTGTCATAAAGATGAGTTGTTAGTTTGCCCTTCACAATAAAATATCCAAAGTAAAGCAACATGTCTGTATCACGGTCCGTACATTGATTTTGATTAAAGTCATATTATCGAAATGCTGAATCATAACGGTCGGAACCTTATTATGATGAACTGATTTTGTGTGAATGCCGTTATGACGTGTTTAAGCACTGTGTAACGTCACAGGCACGTGATTCTTGTGTTTACGTTGATAGTAGACAGTATGACAGATCGTTAGACCATTCGGTCGGAGGAAATATTATATATTTCTAAGTGTATTATACTCAAAACAAGATGTGTTTGTGAAACATGGATGTCCCCATTTGGCAGCAGAGTAGTCATGGTGCCCAAAGAAAGGTCTTGTCACAAGGGTTTTAAAATTGGTAGAATTACGTCCCGTCGAGAATTTTTTTGACATTAGTGCACCAATCCAGCTAAACACTACCTCCCTCTCAGAGAAATACATAATCAGTTCACATCTCAAAAATTCAACTTCATTGGTGCAACATTACTTACTTTAGGGTTAAAAGTAGAACACATGGTTTCTTGGACTTTTCCTCATCATAGATACAGATATTGCATTGACACTTTGCCACAACCTCCCTCTCAGAGAAATACATAATCAGTTCACATGTTAGATGGATTGGTGCAACAGGCCCGTAGGAAGCAATTTCACTTTGGTGGGGGGGGGGGGGGCACCACACCAAAGTGATTTACGACAAAATAGTGATATTGACAAAACCATTAGTAAAAAGATAACTGCATAAATATGTGCAAGAATTGGGGTGTACGTCATGTACATAAATCTAATTATGTATATATAATCTAATTAGTTTCCCAGAAAACCCCTCAACTTTAATTTTAAGTTTTGTTTTTTGTTGTTGTTTTTTTTTTTTGGAGGGGGGTGTTAAGGATTTTTTTTTTTTAATCTTTATCATTTTGTTATCAATCATTTCTGAGTCATAAGGTATTTAGTACTTGGTAAACTTTCCAAAAATCGCCAGTCTGTGTTCACTTTCTTTTACGAACTCCTAAACTATTTTTCTGGATTCAGTTCATCAGTCTCATTTTTATGAACATGCAATAAAAGCAAATTGTTTGTTCGTATTTGGCTCATTGTTGATCTCAGTGATGTTTTCAGTCTTTTCAAGGCACTGAATGAGCGCTCACTGGTAGCGTTAGTTGCAGGAAGTACCAAAATTAGTTTGAGAATTTAGAGGATCTCGGCAAACAGACTTTTTTCATTTGAATGTCGGAAAAATTCAACCACACTTGGTATATCTGGCGTAAAGTCTTTTGGCAAAACAGTCTTTAACATTATAAGCTGGCAGTGAAGATCCTTTGGCTTCAAATCTTTATCATATAGGGTCGTGACAAAATTGAATTCTTCTTCAAACGTTTGACCTGTGCAAGCCTTAATTACGAGGTTTTCAAGATTAACATAAGCTTTGTAACCTGTATGGTCAAATCTAGATTTTATGCCAGCTAAAAGCAGATCTAATGCCTCGTAGAAATCTTTCCTATACATATCTGCACACGATGAAAAAGTAAGTGCTGCTGTCCCATCATCAAGTTTACGAGGAATTTTGCGTTTTCTAGGAAGAACAGGATCATCGATGTTCAGCTGTTTTGCTTTTTCAACAACTTCCTCGTAAAACTGAGTGAAGATTGTCTCATCTCGGAGACTTTGCAAAGCAGTCATTGTCGTTGATGTCATTTTTTGACCATCACTCGCCGAGAGATTTGGAGCCTGCAGAGCCCTTGCCAAATTATCACTATAACGTAAAAGTTTTTCACTCAGTAAACACCCAACGAAGAAATCAAACCTGCACATATAAGCAGCCACTCCCCTTATTCTGTTTCTCATTTCTACCTCACGCACGTATTGGAGGCTTTCATCCCAAACATTTCTTAGAATTTCATAGTTTGACAAAATGCTCAAACATGTGTCGGCTTTTATTGTCCATCTTGTGGGACACAAAACCCTTATTCCCGCTGACGTTTTCTCTTGATTTTGGGCATTTTTTAATGTATTGAAAATCATCTCCCTTCTTGGAGATTCTTTAATCAACTTTGTTATATCCTTTGTAATGTCCAGGGTGTCTCAATGCAACTTACATCCCTTAATAGAATCACTGCAAGCTAGGTTAAGAGCATGACCATAACAGGGTATGTAAAGGGTTCTGGGTTTAAGTGCATGAATTTGTGTTGCAACATCTGTCTTTGAACCAGCCATGTCATAACACTGGGCTCGTACTTTGTTGATAGGCAGATCGAACCTCAAAAGGGCATCTTTAATTGCTAGGGTTATTGAATTAGCCCCAATGTCAGAAAGACAGTACATCCCTAATAAATCTTCATGAGCGGTAAAACCCATCGAATGCTTAAAACAAGTTGCTCTTTGTTGGAAATATCTCGTGTTTCGTCTGCCATTATTGAAAAGAATTCAGACGATTTGATGAAAGCAACAATTTGTCGCAAAACCTGCAACCCCATCAACTGCAAAATTTCATTTTGTATATCTGGAGCAACATACTTATTTGTCTTGCGTTGTAGCCATTCCTGAAGCTGGGGATCGCGTTTAGCCTCTAGCATAAGTTGATTAAAGTTCGAGTTTTTCTCGTCTTTGTCACCCCGGAGAGCAATTCCTTGTCGAGCAAGAAACTTCAAAATGTTTGTGATTTTAAGCAAATTCTCTGTTAGACTTCTTCTCGACTTCGTGCGTCTTTGAAAGACATTCTCCAACATCTTTAACATCCTCCTTTATCGTAAACTCCCTTTCCATTGCCTCTTTATGGCAATCACTTTTCTCGTGTGTGGCGAATTTTGTGGTTGCTTTTTTCCAGTTTTTAAAACCACTTGATATGAAAGCTTTTTCTTTCTTGTGACAACTGAGTCTTCTTCTGAAATGATTTTATGCACGGAAAACAGAATACAACATCTTTGATTTCTACATAATGTAACCAAGACCACCGATCAAACCAGGAGGCATTGAAAGATCTCATCTTTTTACCAAACTTTTTTGCTGGAAAGAAAATATTCCGTGGCTGATTTGGTGTACTACCGATCTCTGGTGTATGCCATTTTTCATGTACAACCTGGGCCTTTTGAACTGGTATTTCTGAGATATCATCTTCTGAAGAAGAAGAAGAATCAATAAAGGAAGCAACCTTAACATGTTTGTCTGTTTCTTTGTTTACAGTTTCCCCCAATTTACCTGTTTCAATGGACTCCTCATTTGTGTTAGACTCCAAGAGTGGGGAAGGACTATCTTGTGATTGTTTTGGTTCAAATGAGCGATGAGGTTCAAAATCCTCAAAGGATAACTTCGAATGCTTTGAAAGAGGTTCCTCATGCTTGTGAATACAGGCAACAAAATGATAAGGTGTCCAACCATCTATTTTTGTAGCAATTGTTTGAGTCCACATGATGTGGATATCATCCTGATATTCTTTAGCATCAGCACGGTCAAGAGGAACAATAAGCTGATTATGATCTTGTCTGTTTACGCCGGGGTTTTGCACCTCGGGGAAAATCGACATTATTGGTTTCTGCAAAATGTTAAAAGCTACGAACATATGTAAAAGGCTTGAATAGTAACTGTTCTGGGTTGTTTTTACTGTTTCCTTTTGTAACGAAGCAATCAAATCACCAGTAATTAAACTCTTCTGACAGGGAACTTTCAAAGACATACTGAAGTGAACTTTTCTTTGTGGAAATGGTCACAAAAGTGTTTTCATTCGTGTAGCACTTCAGGTTTGAAACAAGTTCAAACACAATTCGTACCCTCATTTCCTTAAAATTGTCCTCATGTCCAAACACAAAAAAGAGAGAGTTCTGAATAAACAATTCCCATCACCATATATCTGAATCAGGGTAAGCTCAGAATAAGCATCATTTGGATAAAGCTCTGGGGAAACAGCATCTTTTCGAATATTCGAAGTTGAGATATTAGGTATGCTTGTTAGAAGAGGATATTTCTTTAAAATTTGCCCTTTGAGTCTAACAAGAAAACTTAGTGTTCCCCATCCCTTTTTTCCTGCATTCCTTGCTTCTTCGTGCACTTTTTCGAAAAATGTCTTTCTTTCGTCCGTCTTGGCATACATTGTGAAATATAATCAAAATTAAAACTGTGCGGAAGGTTGATCTTACACTGATACGATAGTGTCTACTCTTGGACCAAGAACGAAAAAGGTCTTGGCAGCCTGAGACTTTACAAGCTTTGAAAAAGTTGTTACACGTCATGACCTACGTCACATTGGGGTGTTACGTCACTGATAAATAGTACTTCACACATTGTCGGGTTTACCTTTACCATAAAAACTGTGATGATATAAAAAGTCAACAATTCATCATATTAGCTTTACAAAAAGATTTTAAATATATACAAACGTTGAACTGGTATTAGGACAGTTGGGCATAGACATTTTTGTATCAAGACGAAGTTTCTATGAACAAGATATTTAATGAATTATTAAACCTTGGAAGTTAGTCATGGTCACACATATTAGATACCTTTTGATCAGTCGTCCCTTGCGAGATTTTTTCACTCGTATGAGTCGTCAACAAATACCGGTAAAGGACTTTAAACGACACTAGTGCCGGACACTTGGCAAATGAGCACTCACTACATATCATAGGTTTGACGCCAGATGCGGAGCTGGGAACGAGAACCGAACCATTACCTCATGATTACGACCTTTTGGATGATGCCCTAAGAAATGTTAAGGCATTAAGTGCTTTTCATATATTTTTTTTATTTAAGCTAAAGGACAGTCACACTGACTGACTCTGAGTCTCATTGAATTAAATGAACTTTCTGCTAAAAAATAATTATACATTACACATTTTACTATATGAAATTTTTTTTTTGGAAACATAAGGGGGCACCCCCCCTCCTCCCCCCCCCCCCCCCCCGTTTATGAGGCAGTGGCGAAGGGAGCCCAGGGAGCGAAGCCTCAGGAACTGCTTGATTTTACAGATTTTATAGGGCTTGAAATATGTCTCCTGTGTAGTCATTTTTAATATTTTCTATCATTTTAATAAGGTGAAACTAATAAAATGACGCAAATTTTAAGGAGATTTTTGGAAAAAATGAAAGTTTTCCCAATCAAATTAATTCAGTATATTAAAAGAATTTGTCGTTTATTTTTCCGAGAGTGGAAGAAATTAAATTGCTTCTTTTATCGTTTACATTTTTCTAAACAAGAAACCACGATTTTTAATTAAATCTTCCACTACATATTGACTATACTACACTACACCAAATGGTACTTAATTGTAAGGTGTGAATCGACTTCACCGGGCGTACAATGCTGTAACAAAACAAGCACGCCCACTCTTTAATCAGATTCTCTGCACATTTCAGTATATAGTCAAATTAAACGACAACAAACTAAGAGCTAAAAAAAAATCCTGCATTATTTTGACCTTGCTAGAGTATCAATAAGAATTGTGTTTTCTATTACCAAGAGTACGCAAAAAATAACAATACAAATTGTGTTTTATATTCCCAAGAGTACGCAAAAAATAACAAAAGAAATTATGTTTTATATTCCCAATACAAATAAAAATAATTGGAAAATGATCTTGCCCTAGGTCAATGTATATAAACTAAGCCATTCTTTGTCGGCATATAGTCTGCTCCGCTCACGTGTAGACCTCTGTCTGTGTCTTAATTGTAAGTTATTTATTACAATGCACTGGTTCCTCCACGAGAATACAACACAGTACATGTAACCCAAAGTATCATAATATCTGGGGAAATGAAGTGGCAGACTACAAATTATAGCCCTTTTCACTGAGAATAGTTCTGCATGTGTGCATGGTACCTATTACCATTTATTAGACGCTCATTAAAAAAAAATATCGATAAATTAGTAAAATTTATCTTGTTTTATAATGAAATCATATCACACTGTTTTAAAATCATGTTATCGCATATATTATATGTTATCTAATAAAATTGGAATGAGTTACTCATTTACAAACGCTTGTATATTTCAGTTGTGAAGACTATCTTATGATAATAAATGTACATGTATATTTCAGTTGTGAAGACTATCTTGTGATAATACATGTACATGCCTAACAGGCAGGTACCCCCCCCCTTTTTTTCTTTTGTGACGTATTATGTCACTTTTTTATGTGTGTCTTGCATGTAAAATTGGTTTAAAATAATAGAATAGGTGGTTCTTATTTATCACGAAATCACCAAGCTGTGGCACGCTGCTGACAAGAATATGAGTAATCATAGTTACGATATTTATTTATTTTGCTTTATATGCTTTAAATAGGCCTAGTGTCGATTTTTCTCTATTTTGAAAATGTGTATACAATATGTGTGTCCTTCCTCAACTTTTTATAAGTCTCCCCTTTCTTAGTTATGCTATTGCAGAATGATGATATTTATGACATGAGTGTATCATGATTTTGAAAGCTTGAAAATGTAGTCGAATACTATCCGGAATTAACTAAGACACATTAATCATTTTAGTTGTCATAGTATCTTTAGAACTTCCGGATAGAATATCGGTAAGTAAGAAATATTTTCAATTTTTCTTCTTCGAGTTCTTAAATTAAAATAGTGTTTTATTTCATTAATACTGGACTGTATTCATGTTGATTTGGGTTTTCTCACTGCTTACTGAACTTTTCTGTGAAAATGACAACAGCTGCAAGTTAAAACTGTTGGCTCCATCAGATGTCATTAGCTGTCATTTTGTCACCAAAATTGAATTCAATTAAAATTGTTATGTATATTTCAGTAATAACACCAGTATTTAATTATTTCAAAGAATTTTAAAACTCAAAATAGGCACACGAATATGTAATTTTGGTGATAAATAATTATTGTCTTGGAAGACAATCTTCCTTATATTTCTTTATAATATGATTATAAAACGGTTATTTAAATTAGTTTTATTAGGTTTCTTTTGTTTTTAAATGATTTTATTAATTAGTGATATATATTTCCATGCCATTGAGGGAAAAAAAGGTTGCCATCTTTTTCACAGCTTATATGCCCTTTTAAATGATTGGTTATTTAATCAAACTATACTTCCTTGAATGAAATGGTGTATTGGACGCAGTAGTATCTCACAATCTTAAATCTAGTGGTAACTAACCTGAACTACATCTTACCTGTACAAACATACACAGTCTTAACGAAAACATTAAAAACTTGCTGGCCAGTCGGACCAGTGAACTGTCTGAATTTACTTGGCCCCAGTGAAATTTACTGGCCCCCAAAATTTTCATAGTACATGTTTATCGCATACATTATGGAATGCATTGTAAAACTGTTCAATTAATTTACTGAAACTATGCTTATTACTCATATACATATCCACCCTAAGACATCCTTTCTGTCGATACCAGAAAAACAACACCGTACATGGTAATTTCTCTCTCTCTTCACCCGCAAACAACAAATTCACGTATTTTTCACAAACATGAAAACAGCCCGAGTGCACCTTAGGAAGTCGCCTTCTCTACCAACATCAAATGTAAACGGTTGATTAATTCTATAAACTATAGAAATTGCATAAAATCAGAGATAACTGCAATTGACGAAGTTCATTTTAATTTGACAATGCAATAAAGCAGCAGTTACCGGTGTGCAGTGCGATACAGAATGCGGCCATTTTTGCTGTTTCAATAAGTTGTTCGTTGAATATTCACGTGATCAACGTACAAGTTATCTTGACAATTACAAGTATAGACATAGTTATCGTTCTT
>NC_079172.1:67161098-67191098 GCF_947568905.1 Ostrea edulis | reverse complement strand
AAGTTCTTTTGGGACTAAGTGGGGATTTAAAGTGTTACAGAGGATGTCTGATTCGAACCACATTTTCCAAACATGGGCCAAGCAAGTCAGGTCCTCAGTGAGGGGTTCAGGGATTACAGAAGGGACAAGTCAGATGACAAAGATTACTAGAGTTTTTTCTACCTTTGTGCTCTTTAAATACTGTCTCCCCAAGTCTGAACATTGTCAATAACCATGCAAATTGAAATTGCAGTCGAAAATTTAAACAATCGATACCAAGCGTTTCAAGACAAGAGGTCTTGACAGTCACTTGGATACCACATATAACAAATAACTTCAAGTTGAAAGATGAGCTTCGAATGTTACGGTATGATGCCTTCCATTCAAGGTCATGATATTCTGTGTGTTAAAACTTAACTCTTAAAATATGTTAACAAGAAAGTTAATGTCGAGGAATATTTATTATTCTCAATGAAAAGTGAAGATAACGAACAGTAATCGATCTCACAAATCCGATAAGGAAAACAAAATGTAGAGGTGGGAAAACACGGACCCTTGGATATACCTGAGGTAGGATCAGGTGCCTAGGAGGAGTAACCCCCACCCCCGTTGACCGGTCAGATCCGCCTTGAGACCCATTTCTTGATCAGGTAAACGGAGCAATCCGCAGTCAAAATCAGTGTGCCAAGAACGGGTTAATAACCAGTATGAACAAGACAGACAGCATTTGACCTAATGATATATTGTGTTGACAAACTAGATCGTTAAAACGACCATAGAATGTTCTAAATATTGTCTTTAAACAAAACTATTGAAACCCTTGTAACATCAACTTATTTTTAAGTTGAAGATAACGAACAGTGATCAATCTCATAACTCCTATAATGTAAAACTTATACGGTACCAATTTTGATGCACCAGATGCGCATTTCGACAAATAATGTCTCTTCAGTGATGCTCAACCGAAATGTTTGAATCCGAAATAACTATGAAGTTTTAGAGCTAAATATAGCCAAAAACAGCGTGCCAAAAAAAGTGGAGCCAAATTCGTCCAAGGATAAGAGCTATGTACGAGGGAGATAATCCTTAATTTTGAAATGAATTTCTAAATTTTATAACAGCAATTCAATATACATCCGTATTTTCAAGCTAGTAACGAAGTACTAAGCTACTGGGCTGTAGAGACACTCGGGGACTAACAGTCCACCAGCAGAGGCCTCGACCCAGGGGTCATAATGTAAAACTTATACGGTACCAATTTTGATGCACCAGATGCGCATTTCAACAAATAATGTCTCGTCAGTGATGTTCAACCGAAATGTTTGAATCCGAAATAACTATGAAGTTTTAGAGCTAAATATAGCCAAAAACAGCGTGCCAAAAAAGTGGAGCCAAAGCAATACAAAATAGAGACTTAGGCAAGTACGGACTCCTGGACATACCAAAGGTAGAATTTGTGATTTGTGAGTAGCTTACTTCGATTTAAAAACTGATCATACGCAGAACAATCTCTTCTGATGTGCTTCAATCCTATTGTTAGGCCGTTCTTTATACTGATTTTTGATTATGGATTTCTCCGTTTAACTGATCCACATATAGAACTCACGACGGGCGTGACCGCTCGACAGATGATGATTTCTCCTCCTAGGCACCTGATCCCACCTCTTGTACATCTAAGAGTCTGTGCTTGCCCAACTCTCTATTTAGTATTGCTTATAGGGGTTATGAGATTGATTGCTGTTCGTTATCTTCACCATTCATAGTAGAAGTATATTTGTTGGAAATTCAAGTATGGGATAGCTTTGGCGTCTTCAAATAACGTATTAAAAGTCTGAATGGAACAGAGTAAAGTTTTGGTGAATATGTTGACCTAATTATCCATTAGAAAGTGAGTAAAGTGTAAAATCGTATATATTTGGTCTTTAATATGAACGATGTGCATGACTGTGTGTATGTCTTTGTGCATTTGGGAAAAGTGCCATCATATTCATGCTATTTCCTTGTAGACCAGTATACGCTGCCATTGCATCCATGATATCCATAATCTTAATATGAAAAAACCGTGTATTATCAATTTATTTTGGTTTATAAGTTGATCATACGCAGAACTTTCTCTTACTACATAAACATGGGAAGCTGAAGTAATGTTTATTATGTTATTGAGTTGATAAATCTAGGTAAGCTACTGATGTTACAAGGGTTTTAACAGTATCTTTCAAAGACAACATTTCGTAAATTATATTAGCGTCAACCTGTCGTTAGACCGATTGTTGCCTGACGTGTTTCATAGCAATTGTTGAGCGATTTCTTCTGATTTTGAACTACGGATTATTACGTTTACCTGATCAAGATATAGGACCCACGGCGGGCGTGACCTGTCCACAGGGAATGCTTACTCCTCCGTGTTTTTCCTAATCTCGTTTTTTTTAATTCTTAATAAGATTCATAAGATTGATCACTGTTGCCTTCACATTTTCGTGTATATACAAAGTACGGTATTGTGCAAAAAAATCCAGATTTTTTTTTTTTGCATCATACGACGTATCAGTCTAATGTACTCGCACAAACAATTATACAATCACATTCGTATGTGCTTTATAACTCTATTGTAGATAATAAAAGCCACAAACCTCTTTAGTACAACAATCCCCACTATGCCAGTGACAATTATCCCAATGCTGACACAAATGATAATCATGATAATCATCAAGAAGGATTTCTCAGATAACCCTTGCTCCATGTCTGCAAAACTTCCTGTGGTGTTTTCATGATTTAAAAGTAAAGATATCTTTCGGAAGGTTGATATCTTACCAAAGCGTATTATCCTACGGAAAGTAATCTTTTATCAAATGTTATTAACTTATTATCTCACCAAAAGTTAATATGAAAGGTGAAGATAACGAAATCGTACCAAATGTTATTATCTAACAGAAATTCATAGCAGCAAAAGTGATAAGCTCTTTAATTACTTTTGTTTCATTACTGTGGTATCATTAGATTTGGTGGGGCTCAATTTTCGTGGATACTTCAATTCAGTCTAAACACCATAAATGGGAAATTACATGCAACAAAAGTATCAAATCTTGACAATCCACGAAAACTAGCTCTCACAAATTTAATGAATCTTCACAAACGTTGTCAAATACCAAATTTGAGTTAGATCAAGAGGGGGTTAGGAAATGTGGAATACTACATGTATATATATTCGGATCAACAAGCTTTGATACCAAACCGTATTGGTATCAAAACGTTTTTGTATCAAACCGTCTTGGGATCAAAACGTTTCTATACCATACCGCATTGGAATCAAAACTTTTCTATACCAAAACGGTGTTGGGATCAGAACGTTTCTATACTAAACCATATTGGGATCAGAACGTTTCTATACTAAACCATATTGGGATCAGAACATTTCTATACTAAAACATATTGGGATCAGAACGTTTCTATACTAAACCATATTGGGATCAGAACGTTTTAATAGCAAACCGCATTGGGATCTGGCCTGGAGGTTATAAAGCTTATTAACGTTTCAAACTCAAACTCCGTGCTGTAAATGATTAATCGTACTCATACTCAAACATGAAGGTTATAAAACTTTTATAAAATCATTCTCATACTCAAATGGAGTACGTGCTCAAGATGTTTTGAGCATGCTGGAAGCTTGCACAGAGCTGTACTCAAAACAAACAAGGTTGAGTTTAAGTATGAGTACGGTAAAAGATTTCTAACCTCCAGACCAGAACGTTTCTGCACCAAACCGTATTGGAATCAAAACATTTCTATGCCAAACCGTATTGGGATCAGAATGTTTCTATACTGATAGGAAATCTTCATTGGGATCCAAGTATCTCTAAGTATTGTCCCTTGCAAGATTTCACTCATGTAGAATACGTTGTGACCTGAAAACCTATATGACGTCGTCACACACGAGTAACATGAGAAACTGCGTAGCTTACGGATTTCCGTTCATTGTATGGTGCGCATTTATGGATTTTTTTAAATCAAATTTTTCTGAGAGTTACTGTCCAGTCCGCAAGTAAGCATGAAAAGGGAAATAATTCGTCTGTTGACTAATGGCTCCGGTAGCAGGTCGTTCCGTCCCACAGTCCCTAGTCGATCCGTCCCATGGTCGATTCTGCCCATTTTGCTTAGTCAATCCGGCCCCTCCAATTTTTTTTTTCATCAAAGGTATAATAAATGATTATTACTTAAGAAAAAGGGAAGTTTTTGCATATATATTGCAGTTATAGTTATCAAAATTAGATAACTGCCGAAGTTAGACATGTAAATAAAATTGTTTATACAACCCTTAACTAGGATTTGTTAATTTTTGTTTGAAGTGCAATGGTTATGAAAATGTGTGCTCAATAATTATTGTAAAAACTTCGTTATTCAACTATGTACAGCAATCAATGTAAATGTGTGTCCCATGAGTGTCTCATGTCCACTGATTATTGTGAAAACACCTTATTGAAAACAGTTTTTATAACTGCATTGTTGCGCAACCTTTGATCATTGATAATTAAGAGCTTACAGTAACCTAACTATTAAATTTTTTTAACCCCAGAAGTTCAAAGAATTGCTCATGATTTGGAAAGAGAATGTGGCAGGTAGAGAAATATTCCAAGAAATGACACAGTATGTAAATTTTGTCTAAAAACGAAAGGTATTCTTTGTATTGAAAATGAAGCTCACTTTATCCAATATTGTGATGTGCATAATGATCTTATAAAAAGCTGTCAAATATCAAAACATCTCTTCTTTTTTGGGAAATACTGAAAGCTTATTTCAATATGGAGAAACAAATGCCTTAAATGCTTTGGCAAAGTATGTTTTTCTAGCTTTTAAAAGAAGAGACATTTGTTATGATAAACAGTCTCAAGAAGATTAATATACATTACGTGTGATCAAGGTTAATTAGTCTGCAATCAAGCCATAAATACCATACAGCATATTAAAGGATGACTACCTGATGACAGAAGATGTCAGCGGCACACAAACCATGAAGATGAAATACGCAGATGAATTAAACCAATCAGTCAGTACTGTAAATAGTGCTTGGAAAAATATTATTTTTTCTGGGCCGGATCGACTAGGGCACGTATTAACTAGAGGACGGAAAGTCTAGGGATGGATCGGTAGTGGGACAGATCGGTAATGGGACGAATCGACTAATGGACGGATTGATAATGGGACGGAACGTCTAGAAATCATGACTACCACTAACGGTGTACGGAATAGATATAGTAGTCTCCGCGTGATTGACGTAAACCAATAGTGATTTGTTTGTTGACGTCTGAAAGTAATAAAAGTACAACAAGTTTGCAATAGCTACAGAGGTTGCGGAACAAATAATCTTTGCTTTTTAGATTGAGGTCGTTTACAACCACACAATGGGTTTTATCTGGAGATGTAATAATAAATGCAGAATGTACCCCGTTCCCACGGGGTCAAACTACTTCCATTAACCCCAGTCAACAACACCATCATATTACCTACATCCGGGCTTTTGCTCGTCGTACCATCTGTCGTATCTGTAAAATGAATAAAAACTGCTTGTAACATATTATGGAAATGAAATCAATTCTGAATATCAACATTTTGAAAATGTGAAATACACATGTAGACTTCGTTTTCTAATTAATCATTTAATCAAGATGTAGGGCTAGCGACGGGTTTCACCGGTCGACAGGGGATGCTTACTCCTCCTTTGCACCTTATCCCACCTCTGGTATATCCAGGGGTCCGTATTTCCTCAACTATCTATTTTGTGTTGCTTACAGGAATTATGATTGATCACTGTTTCTTATCTTGACTTTCCTAATGTGATTTTTTTTAAACATCTGATGTAATACTTATCAACATGCAAATGTTAATCTCATGTGACGCAGAGCAATATAGTTACTAGTATTATGCTGGCAATATTCTGAAAAATCTGTATTCTTCTCGTTTTATGGCGCAAAAATGCAAGGTGAAGATAACGAACAGTGATCAATCTCATAACTCCTATAAGCAATACAAATAGATAGTTGGGCACACACGGATCCCTAGACACACCAGAGGTGGGATCAGGTGCCTAGGAGGAGTAAGCATCCCCTGTCGACCGAATGTATTATGCGTTATGTACGTTATCAATTTGATGAACGCTAATCACCCAATCAAATTATGTTACGATCGAAATCAGAATGATTCACTTTTAATCAATATACAACCCATCTCTCGGTTACAGATTTCATTAGTTGTACAGTTGCACGTCCCCAGACAGAATCGACCGTATCTACGTACAGGACATGGGTATTTACAGTCTTTACCAAACCGCCCTCTCCAACACTCTAAGATATAAAAAGTAAGTTGTCAAAGATGATAGAATTTAATTCTATATTCATATTACATTCCTGAATATATTTAACTGTTAAACAAATCAAATTTAACTCTAAATATAGAAGTGCTGTACATAACTTTGATACCTTGACATTGCTTTCCCACAGTTCTCTCGTTCACGCAACAGCTTCTGTTCCTGTTAGATATCAATGTTTAGGTTAATTTGGAATAGGATGATGGCTTTGTTTCATTACCAAAACACACTTCATTATCAAAATTTCAAAATGATTGACTTAAATATACATATATTGAAAATATTTCTAAGTGATAGAGAGTGACTGTATTAGGGGCGAGATGAAAAGATCAATATCGGGTGAAAATCTTAATTCAGATAGTTTGGGGGTGGGGTGTGTGTAAAAATTCCCGGAAGTTTTGGTCATCCGACATGGATTTTATTATAATACAAATACCTTTCGGTACGAGATAACCTTTTGAAACGTTCTTATGTAGAATGACCCGTTAATTTTTCTTATGAAATGGAAATATCCCATGATTGAAGTCATATTAAATGTGTAAAAATGAATAAAATAGTTTTAGAATATATGTCAAGTGTAGCTGAAAGTTGATATACAACATGGAGGTTCCACCATGACCATGACCATGACACAAGCATATAGATAGGTGCAACTACGAAACTAAGACACATGGTCAATTGCTTGGTGAAAACGTGCATGGTCCAGCAAAAGGTATGTAGGTGAGAGGGAAGGTGGATGACTCTTGATTGAGTTCTTGATTGCGCAGTGTCAAACTTTGTCGCAAAGTACTCCGGTGGAATTTGGGTGGTGCAGAATTTGTCCACATGAGAGAAAATCAAAACGAGAAAGGGGCACCTGCTCAGAGTACTTTTCTGCACAAGCACCAGTATGCATCTATTTATGCAAGATTCATTCAATCAAAAGACAACGTTTTATCTACAGTGTATTAACAATAATGATATTCATATGTCGATTCGATATACCCCATCATGTGGGGATCTGGGTTCGAATAGTCCTCAGTATCCCTTGCTTGCCGTAATTGGAGGCGACTAAATGGGGCGATCCTTCAGATGAGACCGTAAAATCCGAGGCCCTGTGTCACAGCAGGTGTGGCACAATATAGATCCCTCCCTGCTCAAAGGCCGTAAGCGTCGAGCATAGGGCTATATTTTGCAACCCTTCACCGGCAATGTTGACGTCTCCATATGAGTAAAAAATTCTCGAGAGGGACGTTAAATAATATACAATCAATCAATCGATATATCCCAGTGAACTCGAAATAAAAGACACCACGGAGTTTTCCAAAACTCCTTCGTACTTAGATATTTTTATTGAAAATTGAACGGCAAACTAACACCTCAACTTTCTGGCAAACGGGATGACTTCTGCCTCTCCGTCGTCGATTTCCCATGTTTATGTTGCAATATTCCATCATCATTATTATATTTATGTAGCTTTATTTTCCATTATCACCTGCATATGGTGTTTTGTCTCTTAACTGATTCGTTACGTGAGAGCTTGTTCTGCATATGATCAGTTTTTAAATCGAGGCAGGCTACTGACAAACAAGTTGATGTTACTAGGGTTTCATTCAACTATTCTCGTTTAAATTCAGTTCATGTATTTCGCAAATTCTATTGTCATTATAATGGTATAATTATCATCATTGGGTCAAATGCTGTCAAGCGGGTTTCATATTAACTGTTAGGCCGTTCTTTTCTACACACTGATTTTGACTACGGATTACTCCGTTTACTTTATCAAGATATCGGGCTCACGGCGAGTGTGTCCGCTTACTGATCCTAGGCACCTCATCCCAACTCTGGTATATCAAGGGATCCGTGTTTCCCAACTCGTAATTTTGTATTCCTTACATGAGTTATGAGATTGATCACTGTTTGTTATATTTGCATATTCAATCAGAATTATTGTGTAATTACATTATAATTGTTTTAAGTGTGTCTTGATGAAAACTATGTAAATTGAGGTTTCTATCAGATATCTAACTTTTGATCTCACTCCCTTACATATGCTCAAAGTAATTTCGCAAAATAATTTCATTTCAAAATTTTTACAAGTTTCGCACTAAAGTTCTATAAAATAACAGAAAAACATGTTCTCAATCATAGTGTACATATTATGAAAAATTCATTTAAAAGAGAGAAAATATCTAACCCCATCCTCGGTTCGTTCTGTAAACAGGCATCTGAAATGTTGATGAAGCAATTAGAAATAAGTTATCTGAAAATATTTTTGACTGATTCATGCTAAGAAAGATACATCTAATTTAAAAAAATGAATGTACAATTTACCATAGTTTGCTTTGGAACGTTCTGGACTCTGGATGCAGCCTTTCTTGTAGTGACAAATCTGTCCCTCAAAGCAAGTACACTTGCTGCTACAGAACTTCCCATAGTACCCATCTGGACAATTTTTCGAGCAGCTTTTGCCAAATTTACCAGGTGGACATTCTGTATAACATTTGAACATATGTTAATGGAAGACTGAGAGACAATAAAGAAAAGAAAATCAACAACTTTATCCCTTACCAGTTGTTATAGTCAAGAATATCAAATGAGACCAGGATCATCATGCTAATGAAGTAGTATTGTGTAATTACGTGTGTAGGGAACAATATTTACGATGAATCAAAAAAAAAAAGTATTGACTTTTGTCTCAAGTAAAACAAAATCAACCAAAAAAGACTTATAAACCTACCAGACTAAGTCGTAACTGACGAGAGTAACGGGAAATAGTAAATGTGTATGATGAAAGGTAAAGATAACGAGCAGCGGTCAATGTCATAACTCATATAAGCAATACAAATTAGATAGTTGGGCAAACACGAACTTCTGGATATACCAGAGGTGGGATCAGGTGCCTAGGAGGAGTAAGCATCCACTGTTCACCGGTCACACCAGCCGTGAGCCCTATATCTTGATCAGGTAAACGGAATTATCCGTAGTCAAAATCAGTGTGCCACGAACGGTCTAACAATCGGTATCAAACAGGTCAGACAGCATTTGACCCAATGGTAGGTTGTATTGGCAAACTAGATCGTTATAACGACCATAGAATTTGAGACTTTAAACGAGGCTGTTGGAACCTCTGCACCATCAACTTGTTTGTCAGTAGCCTGTCTTGATTTAAACACTGACCATAAGCAGAACAACCCCTTGCGTATCGAATCAGTTGATATATATAAACACCATATGCAGGTAATAATGGAATATTGCTACATAAATATGTAAAGTTGACGATGTAGAAGCTGAAATCATCCCGTTTGTGATAAAGTTGAGTTGTTAGTTTGCCGTTAATATTTACTTTCAATAAAATATCTAGGTATGAAGCAGAAGTGGACGACTCTGTGATGTATTCAATTTCGAGTTCACTGGGATATATGGAATCGTCATATGAATGAAAATTATCATTGTTAATAGATAAAACGTCTTCGATATATCTAAATGTCGAATTGAAGGCCACAGCAAGAGATTTTTTCTTCTCACGTAGAAGTTTTTGAATAAATTATGCTTGATAGGAATACAAAAACAGGTCAGCTAGCAAAGGAGCGCAATTCGTGCCCATGGGGATTCCAACAGGCTGTTGGAAGACCTGATCACCAAATACCACGAAGATATTGTCAATGAGGAACTCCAGCATATTTTTTTTTATCATTTCAACTTCAGAGTACTTGTGCGTGGAATCAGAGTGGCGTTTAACAAAGTAATTTTTTGGATGACTGATCACTAGATAGGAATATTTGCGTTTTCCATTGTTGTTGGAGAAACAACTGTCTATGATGTCAAAAAATCTACTTTTTAATTGACCTTTTTGCACCTGATATACGAAAAACTTCATGATATCAAAATTGAGAGTTTAAAAGGACATATTAGGAGTAATGTCAATTTCTAAAATTTTACATAATTTTCAAAGTCTGGTCTTCCAATTTAGAATGCAACTAAAAAAAGTGGGGGTTGGAGATAAAAAAAACTGAATTATTTGCGAAAATACTGAAAATACTGAATTTTTATACAAAATTTCGAGTAAATTAATTAAAACTTTTTAAAGAATCGGTGTACTGTTTGGAAAAATATATCAACCAAGTTAATGAATTACAACATTTGAACTAGTTCCAAGTCTCAACTACCTGTATCATAAATTTTAAAACTGAAATACACGTAGAGGGATATAAAAATAGACGATACATGGGATGAAACAGAAACTGTAATATCATGCAGAATTAGAACTTTTTCATTAGTGAATCCTTCCGCCACAAAATATAGTCCCTGTCAAACCCTTTCAAAATTTGAATTGACACAAAAAATTTCAACAATAGATTTTAATATATTTCCACCAATGGGATCAGTAATGAACCAGTGAATACTTAGTTGTAGCATCCTGCACAGTTGTAATGAACTAGTGAATACTTAGTTGTAGCATCCTGCACAGTTGTACTCAAAAGCTCAGGAGCTAACTTCCTTAAAAATCACAAAATAAGTATTCAGCTGTGAATAAAATTGCAAAAATTACATGTAGGTTTTACATGGAGTATGGATTTCAATTATAGAAAATAAAAATGGTACATCATAACTTGAAGGATACAGACCAGAAATTAACTAAAGTCTAAACACATCTTTGATAATTTGATAGTTTGCCAATACAACCTATCATTGGGTCAAATGCTGTCTGACTTGTTCCATACCTATTGTTAGGGCGTTCTTGGCACACTGATTTTAACTACGGATAACTCCGTTTACCTGATCAAGATTTAGGGCTCACGAAGGGAGTGCCCGGTCGATCAACAGGGGATGCTTACTCCTCCTAGGCACCTGATCCCACCTCTAGTATATCCAGGGGTCCGTGTTTGCCCAACTCTCTATTTTGTATTGCTTATAGGAGTTATTAGATTGATCACTGTTCGTTACCTTCACATTTCATAGAGAATACTGAGATGTGAAAAATACTTGTAAGTACAAGTAAAACAGTAATTTAAAAATATGCAAAATGTAGCACTTTAAACAACTTAACCTAAAAGAGAAAAAAGTAAGATGAAAATAATGAGATTTGTAACTTCACTAGATAAATTACGAAACAAACATGACAAAGTGAGCAAAAGTTTCAGAGGAAATTGAATCCCTCAGTTGATATAACATTTCAAATGATAATTGTGAAGAACTCCAGAGATTTTCAAAATGAAGTAAAAATGTTGTTCAATCATACATAAATATTTATGTATTAGATAGGACAAACACTTTTTATTACACATCTGATGTTGGACAGCAACTTTTTTTTGTATTCTACAAAGATAGGACATAGAGTTTTTAGCTCACCTGAACCGAAGGTTCAAGTGAGCTATTCTGATCACATTTTGTCCGGCGTCCGTCTGTCTGTCTGTCCGTCTGTCTATCCGTCTGTCCGTCTGTCTGTAAACTTTTCACATTTTCGACTTCTTCTCCAGAACCACTGGCCAATTTCAACCTAACTTGGCCAAAAGCATCCTTGGGTGAAGGGCTTTCAAGTTTGTTCAAATGAAGGGCCATGTCCCTTTCAAAGGGGAGATAATCACAAAAATGCAAAAATAGGGTGGGGTCATTTAAAAATCTTCTTCTCAAGAATCACTGGGCCAGAAGAGCTGAAATTTACCTAAAAGCTTCCTGACATATTGTAGATTCAAGTTTGTTCAAATCATGGCCCCCGGGGGTAGGATGGGGCCACAAGGGGGGATCAAAGTTTTACATACAAATATATAGGGAAAAATCTTTAAAAATCTTCTTCTCAAGAACCACTAAGCCAGAAAAGCTGAGATTTACATGAAAGCTTCCTGACATAATGCAGATTCAAGTTTGTTCAAATCATGGGCCCCTGGGGTTGGATGGGGCCACAATAGGGGATCAAAGTTTTACATACAAATATATAGGAAAAATCTTTAAAAATCTTCTTCTCAAGAACCACTGAGTTAGAAAAGCTGATTTTTACATGAAAACTTTCTGACATAGTGAAGATTCAAGTTTGTTCAAATCATGGCCCCCGGGGGTTGGATGGGGCCACAATAGGGGATCAAAGTTTTACATACAAATATATAGGAAAAATCTTTTAAAATCTTCTTCTCAAGAACCACTGAGTCAGAAAAGCTGATTTCTACATGAAAACTTTCTGACATAGTGAAGATTCAAGTTTGTTCAAATCATGGCCCCCGGGGATAGGATGGGGCCCCAAGGGGGGATCAAAGTTTTGCACACAAATATATAGGGAAAAACTTTTAAAAATCTTCTTCTCAAGAACCACTAAGCCAGAAAAGCTGAGATTTACATGAAAGCTTCCTGACATAATGCAGATTCAAGTTTGTTCAAATCATGGCCCCCGGGGGTTGGATGGGGCCACAATAGGGGATCAAAGTTTTACATACAAATATATAGGAAAAATCTTTAAAAATCTTCTTCTCAAGAACCACTAAGCCAGAAAAGCTGATTTTTACATGAAAACTTTCTGACATAGTGAAGATTCAAGTTTGTTCAAATCATGGCCCCTGGGGGTAGGATGAGGCCACAAGGGGGGGGGTCAAAGTTTTACATACAAATATATAGGGAAAAATCTTTAAAAATCTTCTTCTCAAGAACCACTAAGCCAGAAAAGTTGAGATTTACATGAAAGCTTCCTGACATAATGCAGATTCAAGTTTGTTCAAATCATGGCCCCCGGGGGTTGGATGGGGCCACAATAGGGGGATCAAAGTTTTACATACAAATATATAGGAAAAATCTTTAAAAATCTTCTTCTCAAGAACCACTGAGTTAGAAAAGCTGATTTTTACATGAAAACTTTCTGACATAGTGAAAATTCAAGTTTGTTCAAATCATGGCCCCCGGGGGGTAGGATGGGGCCACAAGGGGGGGGTCAAAGTTTTACATACAAATATATAGGGAAAAACTTTAAAAATCTTCTTCTCAAGAACCACTAAACCAGAAAAGTTGAGATTTACATGAAAGCTTCCTGACATAATGCAGATTCAAGTTTGTTCAAATCATGGCCCCCGAGGGTTGGATGGGGCCACAATAGGGGACCAAAGTTTTACATACAAATATATAAGAAAAATCTTTTTCTCAAGAACCACTGAGCCAAAAAAGCTGATTTTTACATGAAAACTTTTTGACATAGTGCAGATTCAAGTTTCTTCAAATCATGGCCCCTGGGGGGTAGGATGAGGCCACAAGGGGGATCAAAGTTTTACATACAAATATATAGTTAAAATCTTTTTCTCAATAACCACTATGTCAGAAAAGCTGATATTTACAAGAAAACTTTCTGACATAGTGAAGATTCAAGATTGTTCAAATCATGGCCCCCGGGGGGTAGGATGGGGCCACAAGTGGGGGGTCAAAGTTTTACATACAAATATAGGAAAAAGCTTTAAAAATCTTCTTCTCAAGAACCATTGGGCCAAAGTTGACATTTACATGAAAGCTTTCTGACATAGTGTAGAATCAAGTTTGCAAAGGGTAGTTTGGGCCATAATAGGGACTAAGGTTTTACATGCAAATGTATATGGAAAGTCTTCAGATATGGGCCAAAGTGACTCAGGTGAGCGATGTGGCTCATGGGCCTCTTGTTAAAAATGGAAATTTGGAATGTATCGGTCACAACCCCAATAGATATTGACCTTTTATCTTACTACACCAGTGTTATATAAAATCTTTATCTTACTACACCAGTGTTATATAAAACCTTTATTTTATTACACCAGTGTTATATAAAACCTTTATCTTATTACACCAGTGTTATATACAACCTTTATCTTATTACACCAGTGTTATATAAAACCTTTCAAAAATCTAAGTAGTAGAAATATGTCAGAAAAAACGATTGATATGCCAAAAGAAATCTAAAACCATCAGAGGAAATTCGGTGTACAATATATATTTTATTGAGTTTACCAATATTTCATTTTAATTCTGTTATACAAACAGACATAAATATGTATGTATGAATTATGCTGCAAATTCAGACAAATTTATCATGAATCACTTGTATATACAATTCATATCTGCTCTGTTGGAATTTCTAGGGTCTTTTTATTCGAAAAAGAGTGTGACCTTGAAATGACATTAACACACGAAAAGGCACCGTGGTACTCACTTTTTGCGCCAGTCAAAAGACTGTATATACATGTACCCGTACTCTATAGTTGTTGCAGACAAAACATCTCAAAGTGTCCAATAAAAACGAGAAGAATCCATCAAGTCAAAATGCCTTATTGCCAGGAAAAAAACATCCACACGTGTAAATTCTCAAGGAGCTGAGAGCAGAACGGGCAGGTTTCAGGTTAAATGCTCAATTGCTTCCCGCTTGTTTTTGCGAAACAAAGGAATATTTCAACAGATATTCACGGATTTCCTCATTGTGGAATTTGTTCAGCTGTTTTCCGCCTATTTGACATGATTTTAATACATTCCGAGATCAGCTTGACCCTTTTCAAAAGGTATGTTCCTAAGGCAATACACATCCTGCATACAAATCCAAACTGATAAAAAAAAGTTTAGCAGAAAGGGTGAAGATAACTAACAGTGACTATTCTTTACTCCTACAAGGAATATAGAATTATACGTTGGGCAGACACGGATCCCTGGATATACCAGAGGTGGGACCAGGTGCCTAGGAAGAGTAAGCATCCCCTGTCGATCGATTATACTCACCATGAGCCCTAGATCTTGATTGGAAAACGCGAGTATTCTGTAGTTGAAACAGTGTAAAGAACGGTATTACAATCGGTATGAAACACCTCGGGCAGCATTTCACCCAATGACAGGTCGTATTGGCAAACTAGGTCGAGATAACGATTATAGAATTTGCGAAAATCTTATTTTAAACGAGACTGTTTAAACCACTGCACCACCAACTCGTTTGTGAGTAACCTACTCGATTTCTAAACTTATCATACGCAGAACAAGCTCTGCGTATCGAATCAGTTGAGAAACATAAACACCATATGCAGGTGATAATGGAATATTGCTACATAAATATGGGAAATTGATGGCGGAGAAGCTGAAAAAATCTTTTCTATTTGAATAAATAAATTCTGCCTCATCAGAATATTTTTAAAAAGGTCAGCTAATAAAGGGACACAATTCGTACCCATATGAATTCCAATAAGTTGGTTGGAAAACCTGATCACCAAAGACTACCAATATATAGTAAATGAGGAACTCTAGCAACTTTTGAATTTCAACTTCCGAGTATTTCTGCGTGGAATCAGAATGGTGTTTAACAAAGGAATTTTTTGAATAACTGATCACTAGATATTGCATTTTTGATGACGAAGTAACTGCCTTTGATGTCATAAAATCTAGTCTTTGATTAATCGTGATGGTGATTTTTATACCAAAATGTTTGAGTCTGTCTTCGATTTTTGAGGAAATATATTCAAGGATCCAATTACTATACAAATTTTCGAAAACACGTGATTTAAAGTTTGTTCAATGCTGTTTAAAGGTACATTCTACTTAAAAAATTGGGTTTCCAAAGTGACATAGTTCATGTATCTATATTGGTGTTATATAATAATCTATGTAGAGCAAAATCTTTCATTTTATACTGGGTGAAAGGAATAGGTCGAAATTTCAAGTTCATTCTTGACTAATGAACCCTCGGACATCTTCCGCTAGCCTGATTTGTGAAAGCCTATCTTTTAAAACAGGTAAAAATGCTAACACCACATCTATCATTCAATACATAAGTAGAAGTTATAGGAAATATTTGAATTAATCATAAAATTTTATACCATAGAAATTTACTTTACTTAGGATTAGATCTTTTAGAACCTTTATTTTCTGCAAGTATTAATTGGAAGTGTATTTGTTAATTTGCATTGTAATACATGACAAAGATAAAATATACAATAAATAAATCATGGTTAGTTTCTACGTCGAGTTCATGGACTATAGATAGAGGAATAAAGACCTATTATACCAAATTCAGTACGCTAGATCACGTGTAAAAGAGCTAAATATTAGTTAGGCATACGCAAATCCAAAAGTTGGAGGGAAAATAGCATGTGGTATAAGACAGTAGATTTTTTTTAGCAACATCATTGAAATCTCTACATGAGAAATAATCATAGCCCCATACATCGCATGAGGTGCTCCAGGATTAATTTAAAAAATTAAATATCTTTTGAGATTATATTTTTCTGACTGTTAATGGGATACATATTTTTTCACAATACACCTGAGTTATATCCCCTGAATACAGAGGGCACACAACGCGTTTCGGTGCTCAATATCTGATTGTAATTTAAAAGTGCAAATCAACGCATGTACAATGTATATTAATAACTTGTTATCTTTTCATACTGTGCACAAAAAATATGTATATCAGGTGCAAATGAACAGAGCATGTTAATTACATCGCATCAGTATCTATAATGTAATTGTTTTGTTGAAATTAGTTTTTTTCACGTGTGACTCAATTGTTTGAAAATCAATTTTTGTGTAAATCAGCATAAATTTGCACAGCTTGACCTTCATTGCAAGTTACTAAAATTTGCACAAAAATAATTATCAGAAACTTACATGTAACAACAAGGATTGGGGATGTCTAAAAGGCAAAGTTAAATTGAACTGACACTTTCATCGCTCAATAAGTATATAGAATTTTTATGGTGTTTGACCTTGTGGCCTTGACCTTGGAGTATGACTTATCATTTTTTAAATTATCTCCTAAATTATATACATCTAAGGCAGAACGATCATATTTTGTATATAGAATTTTTATGGCTAGACCTTTCATTTCACACCATGATCCATGTAACCTTGACCTTCTCCCAGAACGGCAAGTTCATGCTAGTCATATTGATCTTCAGCCATCTCCAATGTTATATGAATTCATGTTCAGTTAAGCTGAGACTCTAAAGAAATCTTCATGGAAATAAAAATTGAACAAAACAATCTTTTAAGAATCACAACAGCTGAGCAACAACAGGGCAATGGTGACTCGGGCGAGCGATGTGGCCCATATGCCTCTTGTTAGGGCCATGTCCGAAGGATCCGTGACTCTCACTCACGGCGCCTGACGACAGAAGAAGAGATGTCTTCGGTCTGACGCAGTACCAGAGTCTTGAACAAGCCCCTCCCGGTGAGTACCCTATCAAACTACCATTACCAGTAAATTACAGAATGTAAAGCAAGTAATTAGTATTTACAAATACAAACTCGACATTTGTTTCTGGATTAATATTTTATGGTTTAATATGAAGGCTTTTTCAAGACACATTTCAAAATTCCATAACATTTTATGTCATAAAGAGCCATTTTAAAACATTGATCTTGACTAGTTTTGCATTGTTTTTCATCCAAAACAAAAAATACATAGGACAAAACTATTTATTCCAAAATGCTAAGTTTTAATATATCTCTCTCTCTCTCTCTCTCTCTCTCTCTCTCTCTCTCTCTCTCTCTCTCTCTCTCTCTCTCTGAATCTTGTTCCGAAGTTAATATTTCAAATCTACTCATGGATCCTTGTAATGAGGAAGCGAGTGGAGTAATCTCCTTATAATCTCTATAATTCCGACATTTACACTGAGGCAACCTTGTGATGTGTTAAATTTCTCCCCCATGCATACATTAATTTAAAATAGATATAACTTACCGATACACTTTCCGTTCTTTAACATGTAATTATCGCAACATTGCAGTTGATCCCTATAGAGAACATTGCATATTTTAAATAGATTCTTACAATATAATTTATCAAATCTGATAGAATGATAACCAATAGATACATACCCTTTCACACCACAGTTACCCAATTCTCTTGCTTTATTAGGTCCAACGAGATTAGAAGAAAAGCAAGACAATGCATTTTGCTGCGGAAAATATCAACTGAAATGATTGAAATTTGTCAATATTATAGAATATGACACTTGAAGAGGACCACTTTTAAATACAAGTGGATCACACGTATATTCACAGAGAGCACGCATTGATTGGACCCAATTCATTTCTATAGAAAATCCTGCGTCATGAAAACTTAAACAGGGAAATCGTCGTATAAAAGGCTAACAACTTAAGGACGAATAACCCATCGCCATAATGGCTGACTTGCTTTTGAAAGCGTGAATGAAAATATAAATATCAGCAGGGTTTAATTTCTTTTCAGATTGCTTTCTGCTAAAACTCCATTTTCTACTTTAAAAAATTCAATCTGAAAGTTTTTAAATTCTAAAATATTATTGTATACACTCCATTTTCCACCATATTTGATTTCTCTGGTTTGATATTCCTTCTTAAGGGGCATCAAGAGTAAAATTACCAACAACACATCAAAATCAACAATTGTATCAAAGTAATTTACATTCCTGTCCAGGTTTTGGGGAAAAAAATCATGTCAGGTTTTTTTTGGGGGGGGGGAGGGGGGTGTACCCATTCTTCATATTCAAATAAGGTAATATCGGGAAAATGTCGTTTTCCAAGTCAAATTCAACTAAGACTATCGTCTAAACATGTGATATTTCCACACACAATGTTTTCTTGTACAGTATAAGCATGTTGTATCGCATTATGGAGTAAAATAGATTTACCTCCCCTTCCTCGTTAACGTATGCTGTTCTCCTGTAGCGTCGGAATGATAGTATGATACTCAGGGACTAGGACTTGATATTGTAACTTAAGGAGAAGTGGAAGCAATCGTTTCTACATATAATTTCTACATCCGTCTAAGCTGGAATGGAATAATGTATGCATGTACATGGAAGAATGCGGGGAAAAGCAATCAGATTTGTATCTTTGCTATTTTCATGACATTTTTGGAATCTGGGGGAAGAACAGAGGACGATCGTCAAAATTTTCAAGGAATGGCAAATGAAATCCATTCTCACATTCAACTGGATCTCCGTTTCTAAACCTACTGACAAAAATATGTACCTTAAGAAACATTCCACTCGTACTTTAACAAACATTTCCCCCACTGTCAAACACTCGAAAACAAATATTCCAGTTAATGACAAACACATGCACCTCAACAAACATTTCAGTTACTGAAAAACACTCGTACCTCAACAAATATTCCAGTTACTGACAAATACTCTTACCTCAACAAAAAATTTCCAGTTACTGACACACAAAACACACTCGAAAACAAATAGTCCCGTTACTGACACACACAAGTACCTCAACAAATATTCCAGATACTGACACACACCAGTACCTCAACAAATATTCCAGTTACTGACAAATGCTCTTACCTCAACAAATATTCCAGTTACTGACACACACTCGTATCTCAACAAATATTCCATTGACAAATACCTGTACCTCAACAAAGAGTCCAGTTACTGACAGACAGTCCAAAGAATATGTTCAAGAGAGAAATATAACTAACACCAATTGAAAGAAATGAAGTCACAACTTAAAAGTCCAGTATTTGGTAAAAGTAAAAGTGAAGATAGCGAAAAGTGATCAATCTCATAGCTCCTATAAGGAATACAAAATTAAGAGCTGGGCAAACACGGGCCCCTGGACATAGCAGAGGTGGAATCGGGTGTCTAAGAGGAGTGAGCATCTCATGTCGACCTATCACACACGCCTACAACTTGATTAGTATAGGTAAACAGAATCATCCGTAGTCAAAATATGCCTAGCAATCGGTATGAAACGCGTCAGACAACATTTACCCAATGACAGATTGTATTGGGAAACTAGATCGTTCTAACGACTACAGAATTTGCAAAATGCTGACTTTAAACAAGACTTTTGAATCACCTGTAACATCAACTTGTTTTTTCTGTACCCTGTCTTGATCATACGTAGAACAAGCTCTTGCGTGTAGAATCAGTTAAAAGACATAAACACTAAATACAGATGATAATGGAATATTTCTACATAAATACAGATGATAATGGAATATTTCTACATAAATACAGATGATGATGGAATATAGCTACATAAATACCGGTATATGAGAAGTTGACGATGGAGAAGCTGAAATCGTCTTGTTTGTCATAAAGATGAGTTGTTAGTTTGCCTTTCACAATAAAATATCCAAAGTAAAGCAACATGTCTGTATCACGGTCCGTACATTGATTTTGATTAAAGTCATATTATCGAAATGCTGAATCATAACGGTCGGAGCCTTATTATGATGAACTGATTTTGTGTGAATGCCGTTATGACGTGTTTAAGCACTGTGTAACGTCACAGGCACGTGATTCTTGTGTTTACGTTGATAGTAGACAGTATGACAGATCGTTAGACCATTCGGTCGGAGGAAATATTATATATTTCTAAGTGTATTATACTCAAAACAAGATGTGTTTGTGAAACATGGATGTCCCCATTTGGCAGCAGAGTAGCCATGGTACCCAAAGAAAGGTCTTGTCACAAGGGTTTTAAAATTGGTAGAATTACGTCCCGTCGAGAATTTTTTTGACATTAGTGCACCAATCCAGCTGAACACTACCTCCCTCTCAGAGAAATACATAATCAGTTCACATCTCAAAAATTCAACTTCATTGGTGCAACATTACTTACTTTAGGGTTAAAAGTAGAACACATGGTTTCTTGGACTTTTCCTCATCATAGATATAGATATTGCATTGACACTTTGCCACAACCTCCCTCTCAGAGAAATACATAATCAGTTCACATGTTAGATGGATTGGTGCAACAGGCCCGTAGGAAGCAATTTCACTTTGGTGGGGGGGGGGGCACCACACCAAAGTGATTTACGACAAAAAAGTGATATTGACAAAACCATTAGTAAAAAGATAGCTGCATAAATATGTGCAAGAATTGGGGTGTACGTCATGTACATAAATCTAATTATGTATATAGAATCTAATTAGTTTCCCAGAAAACCCCTCAACTTTAATTTTAAGTTTTGTTTTTTGTTGTTGTTTTTTTTGGAGGGGAGTGTTAAGGATTTTTTTTTTTAATCTTTATCATTTTGTTATCAATCATTTCTGAGTCATAAGGTATTTAGTACTTGGTAAACTTTCCAAAAATCGCCAGTCTGTGTTCACTTTCTTTTACGAACTCCTAAACTATTTTTTCTGGATTCAGTTCATCAGTCTCATTTTTATGAACATGCAATAAAAGCAAATTGTTTGTTCGTATTTGGCTCATTGTTGATCTCAGTGATGTTTTCAGTCTTTTCAAGGCACTGAATGAGCGCTCACTGGTAGCGTTAGTTGCAGGAAGTACCAAAATTAGTTTGAGAATTTAGAGGATCTCGGCAAACAGACTTTTTTCATTTGAATGTCGGAAAAATTCAACCACACTTGGTGTATCTGGCGTAAAGTCTTTTGGCAAAACAGTCTTTAACATTATAAGCTGGCAGTGAAGATCCTTTGGCTTCAAATCTTTATCATATAGGGTCGTGACAAAATTGAATTCTTCTTCAAACGTTTGACCTGTGCAAGCCTTAATTACGAGGTTTTCAAGATTAACATAAGCTTTGTAACCTGTATGGTCAAATCTAGATTTTATGCCAGCTAAAAGCAGATTTAATGCCTCGTAGAAATCTTTCCTATACAAACCTGCACACGATGAAAAAGTAAGTGCTGCTGTCCCATCATCAAGTTTACGAGGAATTTTGCGTTTTCTAGGAAGAACAGGATCATCGATGTTCAGCTGTTTTGCTTTTTCAACAACTTCCTCGTAAAACTGAGTGAAGATTGTCTCATCTCAGAGACTTTGCAAAGCAGTCATTGTCGTTGATGCCATTTTTTGACCATCACTCGCCGAGAGATTTGGAGCCTGCAGAGCCCTTGCCAAATTATCACTATAACGTAAAAGTTTTTCACTCAGTAAACACCCAACGAAGAAATCAAACCTGCACATATAAGCAACCACTCCCCTTATTCTGTTTCTCATTTCTACCTCACGCACGTATTGGAGGCTTTCATCCCAAACATTTCTTAGAATTTCATAGTTTGACAAAATGCTCAAACATGTGTCGGCTTTTATTGTCCATCTTGTGGGACACAAAACCCTTATTCCCGCTGACGTTTTCTCTTGATTTTGGGCATTTTTTAATGTATTGAAAATCATCTCCCTTCTTGGAGATTCTTTAATCAACTTTGTTATATCCTTTGCAATGTCCAGGGTGTCTCAATGCAACTTACATCCCTTAATAGAATCACTGCAAGCTAGGTTAAGAGCATGACCATAACAGGGTATGTAAAGGGTTCTGGGTTTAAGTGTATGAATTTGTGTTGCAACATCTGTCTTTGAACCAGCCATGTCATAACACTGGGCTCGTACTTTGTTGATAGGCAGATCGAACCTCAAAAGGGCATCTTTAATTGCTAGGGTTATTGAATTAGCCCCAATGTCAGAAAGACAGTACATCCCTAATAAATCTTCATGAGCAGTAAAACCCATCGAATGCTTAAAACAAGTTGCTCTTTGTTGGAAATATCTCGTGTTTCGTCTGCCATTATTGAAAAGAATTCAGACGATTTGATGAAAGCAACAATTTGTCGCAAAACCTGCAACCCCATCAACTGCAAAATTTCATTTTGTATATCTGGAGCAACATACTTATTTGTCTTGCGTTGTAGCCATTCCTGAAGCTGGGGATCGCGTTTAGCCTCTAGCATAAGTTGATTAAAGTTCGAGTTTTTCTCGTCTTTGTCACCCCGGAGAGCAATTCCTTGTCGAGCAAGAAACTTCAAAATGTTTGTGATTTTAAGCAAATTCTCTGTTAGACTTCTTCTCGACTTCGTGCGTCTTTGAAAGACATTCTCCAACATCTTTAACCTCCTCCTTTATCGTAAACTCCCTTTCCATTGCCTCTTTATGGCAATCACTTTTCTCGTGTGTGGCGAATTTTGTGGTTGCTTTTTTCCAGTTTTTAAAACCACTTGATATGAAAGCTTTTTCTTTCTTGTGACAACTGAGTCTTCTTCTGAAATGATTTTATGCACGGAAAACAGAATACAACATCTTTGATTTCTACATAATGTAACCAAGACCACCGATCAAACCAGGAGGCATTGAAAGATCTCATCTTTTTACCAAACTTTTTTGCTGGAAAGAAAATATTCCGTGGCTGATTTGGGGTACTACCGATCTCTGGTGTATGCCATTTTTCATGTACAACCTGGGCCTTTTGAACTGGTATTTCTGAGATATCATCTTCTGAAGAAGAAGAAGAATCAATAAAGGAAGCAACCTTAACATGTTTGTCTGTTTCTTTGTTTACAGTTTTCCCCAATTTACCTGTTTCAATGGACTCCTCATTTGTGTTAGACTCCAAGAGTGGGGAAGGACTATCTTGTGATTGTTTTGGTTCAAATGAGCGATGAGGTTCAAAATCCTCAAAGGATAACTTCGAATGCTTTGAAAGAGGTTCCTCATGCTTGTGAATACAGGCAACAAAATGATAAGGTGTCCAACCATCTATTTTTGTAGCAATTGTTTGAGTCCACATGATGTGGATATCATCCTGATATTCTTTAGCATCAGCACGGTCAAGAGGAACAATAAGCTGATTATGATCTTGTCTGTTTACGCCGGGGTTTTGCACCTCGGGGAAAATCGACATTATTGGTTTCTGCAAAATGTTAAAAGCTACGAACATATGTAAAAGGCTTGAATAGTAACTGTTCTGGGTTGTTTTTACTGTTTCCTTTTGTAACGAAGCAATCAAATCACCAGTAATTAAACTCTTCTGACAGGGAACTTTCAAAGACATACTGAAGTGAACTTTTCTTTGTGGAAATGGTCACAAAAGTGTTTTCATTCGTGTAGCACTTCAGGTTTGAAACAAGTTCAAACACAATTCGTACCCTCATTTCCTTAAAATTGTCCTCATGTCCAAACACAAAAAAGAGAGAGTTCTGAATAAACAATTCCCATCACCATATATCTGAATCAGGGTAAGCTCAGAATAAGCATCATTTGGATAAAGCTCTGGGGAAACAGCATCTTTTCGAATATTCGAAGTTGAGATATTAGGTATGCTTGTTAGAAGAGGATATTTCTTTAAAATTTGCCCTTTGAGTCTAACAAGAAAACTTAGTGTTCCCCATCCCTTTTTTCCTGCATTCCTTGCTTCTTCGTGCACTTTTTCGAAAAATGTCTTTCTTTCGTCCGTCTTGGCATACATTGTGAAATATAATCAAAATTAAAACTGTGCGGAAGGTTGATCTTACACTGATACGATAGTGTCTACTCTTGGACCAAGAACGAAAAAGGTCTTGGCAGCCTGAGACTTTACAAGCTTTGAAAAAGTTGTTACACGTCATGACCTACGTCACATTGGGGTGTTACGTCACTGATAAATAGTACTTCACACATTGTCGGGTTTACCTTTACCATAAAAACTGTGATGATATAAAAAGTCAACAATTCATCATATTAGCTTTACAAAAAGATTTTAAATATATACAAACGTTGAACTGGTATTAGGGCAGTTGGGCATAGACATTTTTGTATCAAGACGAAGTTTCTATGAACAAGATATTTAATGAATTATTAAACCTTGGAAGTTAGTCATGGTCACACATATTAGATACCTTTTGATCAGTCGTCCCTTGCGAGATTTTTTCACTCGTATGAGTCGTCAACAAATACCGGTAAAGGACTTTAAACGACACTAGTGCCGGACACTTGGCAAATGAGCACTCACTACATATCATAGGTTTGACGCCAGATGCGGAGCTGGGAACGAGAACCGAACCATTACCTCATGATTACGACCTTTTGGATGATGCCCTAAGAAATGTTAAGGCATTAAGTGCTTTTCATATATTTTTTTTTATTTAAGCTAAAGGACAGTCACACTGACTGACTCTGAGTCTCATTGAATTAAATGAACTTTCTGCTAAAAAATAATTATACATTACACATTTTACTATATGAAATTTTTTTTTTGGAAACATAAGGGGGCACCCCCCCCCTCCCTCCCCCCCCCCCCCCCCCCCCCGTTTATGAGGCAGTGGCGAAGGGAGCCCAGGGTGCGAAGCCTCAGGAACTGCTTGATTTTACAGATTTTATAGGGCTTGAAATATGTCTCCTGTGTAGTCATTTTTAATATTTTCTATCATTTTAATAAGGTGAAACTAATAAAATGACGCAAATTTTATGGAGATTTTTGGGAAAAATGAAAGTTCTCCCAATCAAATTAATTCAGTATATTAAAAGAATTTGTCGTTTATTTTTCCGAGAGTGGAAGAAATTAAATTGCTTCTTTTATCGTTTACATTTTTCTAAACAAGAAACCACGATTTTTAATTAAATCTTCCACTACATATTGACTATACTACACTACACCAAATGGTACTTAATTGTAAGGTGTGGATCGACTTCACCGGGCGTACAATGCTGTAACAAAACAAGCACGCCCACTCTTTAATCAGATTCTCTGCACATTTCAGTATATAGTCAAATTAAACGACAACAAACTAAGAGCTAAAAAAGAAATCCTGCATTATTTTGACCTTGCTAGAGTATCAATAAGAATTGTGTTTTCTATTCCCAAGAGTACGCAAAAAATAACAATACAAATTGTGTTTTATATTCCCAAGAGTACGCAAAAAATAACAAAAGAAATTATGTTTTATATTCCCAATACAAATAAAAATAATTGGAAAATGATCTTGCCCTAGGTCAATGTATATAAACTAAGCCATTCTTTGTCGGCATATAGTCTGCTCCGCTCACGTGTAGACCTCTGTCTGTGTCTTAATTGTAAGTTATTTATTACAATGCACTGGTTCCTCCACGAGAATACAACACAGTACATGTAACCCAAAGTATCATAATATCTGGGGAAATGAAGTGGCAGACTACAAATTATAGCCCTTTTCACTGAGAATAGTTCTGCATGTGTGCATGGTACCTATTACCATTTATTAGACGCTCATAAAAAAATATCGATAAATTAGTAAAATTTATCTTGTTTTATAATGAAATCATATCACACTGTTTTAAAATCATGTTATCGCATATATCATATGTTATCTAATAAAATTGGAATGAGTTACTCATTTACAAACGCTTGTATATTTCAGTTGTGAAGACTATCTTATGATAATAAATGTACATGTATATTTCAGTTGTGAAGACTATCTTATGATAATACATGTACATGCCTAACAGGCAGGTACCCCCCCCTTTTTTTTTCTTTTGTGACGTATTATGTCACTTTTTTATGTGTGTCTTGCATGTAAAATTGGTTTAAAATAATAGAATAGGTGGTTCTTATTTAGCACGAAATCACCAAGATGTGGCACGCTGCTGACAAGAATATGAGTAATCATAGTTACGATATTTATTTATTTTGCTTTATATGCTTTAAATAGGCCTAGTGTCGATTTTTCTCTATTTTGAAAATGTGTATACAATATGTGTGTCCTTCCTCAACTTTTTATAAGTCTCCCCTTTCTTAGTTATGCTATTGCAGAATGATGATATTTATGACATGAGTGTATCATGATTTTGAAAGCTTGAAAATGTAGTCGAATACTATCCGGAATTAACTAAGACACATTAATCATTTTAGTTGTCATAGTATCTTTAGAACTTCCGGATAGAATATCGGTAAGTAAGAAATATTTTCAATTTTTCTTCTTCGAGTTCTTAAATTAAAATAGTGTTTTATTTCATTAATACTGGACTGTATTCATGTTGATTTGGGTTTTCTCACTGCTTACTGAACTTTTCTGTGAAAATGACAACAGCTGCAAGTTAAAACTGTTGGCTCCATCAGATGTCATTAGCTGTCATTTTGTCACCAAAATTGAATTCAATTAAAATTGTTATGTATATTTCAGTAATAACACCAGTATTTAATTATTTCAAAGAATTTTAAAACTCAAAATAGGCACACGAATATGTAATTTTGGTGATAAATAATTATTGTCTTGGAAGACAATCTTCCTTATATTTCTTTATAATATTATTATAAAACGGTTATTTAAATTAGTTTTATTAGGTTTCTCTTGTTTTTAAATGATTTTATTAATTAGTGATATATATTCCCATGCCATTGAGGGAAAAAAGGTTGCCATCTTTTTCACAGCTTATATGCCCTTTTAAATGATTGGTTATTTAATCAAACTATACTTCCTTGAATGAAATGGTGTATTGGACGCAGTAGTATCTCACAATCTTAAATCTAGTGGTAACTAACCTGAACTACATCTTACCTGTACAAACATACACAGTCTTAACGAAAACATTAAAAACTTGCTGGCCAGTCGGACCAGTGAACTGTCTGAATTTACTGGCCCCCAGTGAAATTTACTGGCCCCCAAAATTTTCATAGTACATGTTTATCGCATACATTATGGAATGCATTGTAAAACTGTTCAATTAATTTACTGAAACTATGCTTATTACTCATATACATATCCACCCTAAGACATCCTTTCTGTCGATACCAGAAAAACAACACCGTACATGGTAATTTCTCTCTCTCTTCCGCAAACAACAAATTCACGTATTTTTCACAAACATGAAAACAGCCCGAGTGCACCTTAGGAAGTCGCCTTCTCTACCAACATCAAATGTAAACGGTTGATTAATTCTATAAACTATAGAAATTGCATAAAATCAGAGATAACTGCAATTGACGAAGTTCATTTTAATTTGACAATGCAATAAAGCAGCAGTTACCGGTGTGCAGTGCGATACAGAATGCGGCCATTTTTTATGTTTCAGTAAGTTGTTCGTTGAATATTCACGTGATCAACGTACAAGTTATCTTGACAATTACAAGTATAGACATAGTTATCGTTCTTTACTTTAAAGAAATAAACACACCACGATGTCAAAACACTTACTTTATGCGCTATTTATTGATTTATTTTTATTTTGATGGTAACTTAAGTAAATAAGACGTTTAGAATATCTAAATCCAACATTATATTCAATGTGACTTACAAAAAGTCTACAAGCCCATCGGACTTCCTGATTTTTTAATTTCACTGACCCGACCCTAAAATTCACTGGCCTCGGTCTTCGGACCACTGAGTTTTCGTGAAGACTGCATACACGTAATCATGGTACATGTAGTCCCAGCGAGATTCGTCGAGGCTTGATATCTGGAGTGACGCCTCTTCCGAATTTCATAGTATAAATCCCACAGTAAATGTGGAAGAGGCGTCAGTCCAGATATTGAATCTCGCTGAGATTTACATTATACACGCAGCACAAATGCTCACCAGGACATGAACAAACTACAATAATACGGCTCAGTCATTAATAGAATCTCTCTGGAACCGTTCCGAGTTGTAGTCCAGAACTAGGATTTATTTTTTTTTTATCTCAAATTAGACAAATGTGAATAGTACTTCTATCCTTTTAGTTCAACCAGAGGGTTTTTTTTTCTTTACCCACTGGTATCGGTACCCATTCAATTGGGAAAAATAACGTCAAAATCGTACATATTGGGAAATTCCTACCAATGTATCGGCAAATGATTTCAACTAAAAGAAAAAAATAAAGAACAAGAGACATTAGGAATTGTTATAAGCTCGTTCTAGAATCATCGTAGCTCTACATCACGACGTGCTATGCCATGATCTGTACTTTCGATTTAATACCAGAGGTGAACGTTTTAGTTAACTCATACATTGTTTCAGACTTCAGTAAATTACGATGTCAGCAGTTTATTTTTTGGCAAGTGAATTGGGAATTTTTAGTCTCTCTCAAAATTAGGGAATGGTACCGTTTATCGGTACCAGTTATATAAGGTGGAAAAATCCTGTAAACATTGCATACATATTCTTATTTTTGTACACTATGAAATAATTAACAATCTGTTGAAGAGTCATCAATGTGATGTAGACATTGGTTAAAATGGTAATAATCTACCGTGGAATTAGTTGATAACCAATGATCATCCAAAAGTGATAAGAGAATTAAATAGGTTACATGAGGAAGATGTTTTGGTTCCAGCTGACAAAGCTAGTAACAACATTGTCTTTGTTTGTAAGGCTCATTATTACAACTGTATTTTAAACGAACTTGGCATTAATTCCACTTTTGGTAATCATACTTATACTCCAACTGCCCTTTCAAAAGAATAAATTCTTCAAACCCATGCTTCAGTTTTAGACACATTTAATATCCCAGTCAATGGGTCGAATGAATATGAGTTACCGTACCTATACTGGATTCCTAAACTACATAAAAACCCTTGACACCTATGTACATGTTTCAGCAGGTATTGTTTATTCAGGTGATCCCCCTTAATGGTTTGTTATACATTTTACTTAACAATTTCCTTATGTCATTCAATAAATGACATATTCGACAAAACTGCATTACAGTGTTTGGTTATTTGTTACTGCTTGGACGGTTTCTTCTCATAGGAGGCATAAAAACCCTTCCAAACAAAGATACATTGCTGGATCCAGTAAGTGCTCTACCAAGCCCTAATCTTTGCTCCTCACGCAAATGTTAACAGCTGTGAAGGAGAAACTTCAAACTTACTGTGCGACTACATATGCCAGAAGTGGTGTTAATCAAATGTGGATTCTAAAAAATTCTAAAGAACTTTTAGTAAACTTGAAATCGCAGAATTTTTCCCAAATCAATAACATTAAAACCTATGACTTTTCAACACTATACACGACCATTCCTCACGATAAATTAAAGACTAGACTTTTTGACATCATAGACAGTTGCTTCGTCAACAAAAACGGAAAACGGAAATATTC